>NC_081181.1:167277446-167510415 GCF_029867415.1 Vicia villosa
TCTCTTGATTAATCCAATAGTTAGGATTGAATGCTCTTATCTCTTATTTAAAAATTCCTCCTACTTGATACATCCTATATATATATATATATATATATATATATATATATATATATATATATATATATATATATATATATATATATATATATATATATATATATATATATATATATATATATATATATATATATATCAAAATTATTTCTTCTTTTTTAGGGGGGAAAGTCTTTTATGCTCCCCTATTCTTCAGCTTGGTGACATGTATGTCTCTCTTTGGCTATAAAACTAATGAGTCCTCTGATTGATTCTGATTGATTTGTGGATAGTCTAAGGCGTAATTTGGGTGATGACATGCTTACCGCTTAGATTTATGTTTCATAGGCTTTATCTCATCTCAGACCAAAAAGGATGAAATTTGGGTGAGATTGGTTTTTGGGAGGATGAAAATTTAGTTTGAAAGTTGGAATGGCCGAGATTCTTGTTTGGCTATGATCAAAAGTTAGTTGATGAACTTTTTATGACTATGTATGGTATTACCTTTTCATTGGAGAGAGATCATTGATTTTGGGGTTTTTGGGATGATGGTGCTTACTTTGTGGCATCTTCTTATAAATCTCATTTTGAGGTGTATTATAATTACATTACCTCAATAAATAGCTTGGAACAAATTGTGCCTTCTATTTGGGACAACTGAGCTCCCTCTAAAGTGTTGATTTTTTTTCTTTCTTGACAACTCCTCCAAGGAAATATCACAACAAGAGATAATTTTCTTAGTAAATTTAGAAATGAATGCATTTTTTTAGATACACCTATAAACAATAAGGAAATAAAAGATAGAAGCGTTTTCCTTTCTTAGAAATGGTATCTTAACAGGTGAATAGTTTACTCATGTACATTTTATCTGACTTTAAAATTCTATTATCTATCTGAGTCAATGGGAATTTGAGAATTTATAACATGGATCGTTGGAATGTGACATTTCCTAATGCTTTTGAAAGATGATGTAATTTGTTGACGGTGATTCTCGTTTATGAAATCTAGTTTGGTGTTCTCTATTTTTTAAAATTAGAGTGCCTATTGTTACGCGCTAAAATTGAAAATAAAACTATTTATAAAATTATTTATTTACACTCATTTTTAATACAACGGAGTATATTTTAAATTATATTATTCTTTTATGAAAATGATATATAAAAGTATGAAATGAAATATGTCAAATGAAGTGGGAAGAAAACATGTGTACGTTTCTTTATCTTTAATTTCACACATTGACTTTCTTTTGAAGAAAAGCATGCAAATAATCCACTTGTGGCATGTGAACTGTGTCATACAACTTGCCTCCATGCATATCACTCTGCATAGAAGCTGTGTGGTCCTAATTAAAGCATTGTAAGTGTATTGGTCCCTCACATATTGTCCGAATAAGTAGTTATCATACATATAAAGACATGTGACATTAATTAGACGCCACAACTTTTGAATCTTACCGAATGACTTATCTAAAGTGGATTTCTTTGCTCCCTCTCCCATGTGATGATGCCTTCTTCTGCCTATTTTTGTTTTTCTCTTCCTCCTATTTTCCTCTTTATTACTTTCTCTTTTAAATTTCTTTATTTTCTTATATTTATTTGTAAGAGTTTAGTCTATGGATTTGATTCTTATGCATAATTAATTTTAAAAAATGATAATCATTATATTATTGATTATACATAATTTAAGTTATAACTATTTTTAAAATTACTCATATGATTAATTAATTTTAATTTTGATTTTAATTTTCAAAATAACTTATTAAAATCGTATTATTATTAGAATATTTTTTTACTCTATTTTTCATCTATATAGTTTTCTTGTATTAATTAGTAGCTCTTATTATTATTTTCTTAAGATAAATATACACTTCCTTTTATGACACATCTCAAGTGAATTATAATGAGTAATGCTATTTAGTACGAAAGAATTTGAACAATATGAAAAAAGACATTCTTACTCAAAATACTTTATTAAAATTGTATTATTATTAAAATATTTTTTTACTCTATTTTACCTCTATATAATTTTCTTGTATTAGTTAGTAACTCATATTATTATTATTTTCTTGAGATAAATATACACTTCCCTTCATGGATGACACATCTCAAGTGAATTATTATTTAGAATTGTTCACTTTAGAATAACTTTATCTGCTAAAAACACACATGATTTTCAAATTCATCTTTTTGTGTGGATGAATGTACTAAAGAAATAGTGTTTATCTCTAACTTGTACTAAAGAAATAGTGAATATATAATTATAATTCAAATATTTTTAAAATTGTATCATTTTTAAAATATTTTTTTACTCTACGTAGTTTTCTTGTATTAATGAGTTATTATTATTATAATTATAATTATAATTATTATTATTATTATTATAATATTATTATTATTATTATATTATTATTATTACTATTATTATTATTATTATTATTATTATTATTATTATTATTTTCTTAAGATTTATATACACTTCTCTTTATGGACGACACATCTCAAGTGAATTATTCTTTATAATTATTCACTTTAGAATAACTTTTATCTCTAAAAACACATGATTTTTAAATTTATATTTTTATGTGGATGAAATCAGGGTATGGTTCCCCCTTTATTAAGAGTTATTAAAAGAGTTTATAAGTGAAAAAGAGTTTATCTCTTGTTGTACTAAAGAAATAGTGTTTATCTCTAACTTGTTAAAATCAAGAGTTTTTAAAATTTAGAGCCTAATAAACCTCTTAGGAAAAAAATGTATCACAATAATATAAATATAAATTATATAGTATGCTTAGACCCGGTTATTTTTTAAAATAGTTTTCAGTTTTTACTTTATAAAAAAACTTCTATTTTATTAATGAAAAATTAATATTTTAAAATGAAAAATTATGGTTTAGTAAATATGAAATACTAGTTAGAGAACATAATTATTAGAAATAATAAAATACACAATATAGACATTTTTATTATTAATAAAATCAATATATATTTTATTAGTATTTTTCTACATATTTTTTACTAAATAAATACAAAATCAATTATTAACATTAATAGTAATTTTTGTCTTTTTTGTACAATGGCCCCTCCATGTGTGAAGATTCAGTAATGAAATACTTTTGTAGTTGTTGATAAAGTGTGACTAGCCCCTTTTTTTGAAGTGTGTATAACAAATGGTTCACAGTGATTAATTTCTGTTCATTTGTTTTATTGTTTTCACATATTGAGGAGAAATTCAAATTCACAACTCAATCAAAGAATAATTTCTATTAAAATTAGGATAGATATTACATATGGAATTTATGTTGTTATACTTAGTCATAATATGTCAATTCATAAGGTCGGCTATTAAGCTATTCATATCTCCCAAATATATGGCGATTAGACCTTTTCACAACATTTAAAGAATATATTGAACTTTAATTTGTATTGAAAAGAAAAGTTAGGAGAAAACATTAGAAAATAGATTACAAATTAAAAGAATAATACTAATAAGAGATATGATGGAAAAAATAAACATTTATATTTATTAAAATTGTAAAAGAGAGTTATAATTTAAGATTTTTTCTTATGCAAAATGTCTTATAATCAGTGTTTTATAAATTAGACGTTTCATTAAATTGGTGAGGATATTGGATCATTGGTTTATTGACTGAACCACTGAGTTACTGGTCGAACCACATGACGAAATCATCTTAAACTGAATAACTCGGTTGAATAAATCAATATCTATAAAAAAATATATAATTATTAAATGTATCAAACTGGATGAATCGGTATTTAAAAAATCACGACACCTGCAAAATTTTAAAATATCATAATTTTACAATTTCATTATTTAAATTCAAATTCTAAACATAATTATCACATACAACAAAATAATATAAAATACAAATTCAAATAAATTTTAAACCAAGTCTATTTACAATATAAACGGAATAACAAAATAACTACAATGTCTAATAAATTTAATTTCAAGAAGGAAAACTTATTCTAAATAAGTGTTTTTTTGACATAAACAAACTTAACTCATTTCATTTATCAATTGTTGTTCAATACAAGGAGGAAACAAATTAAAAATGCTACGCCTAGTCCAAAAATTGACCCTTTTTGCTAACAAGCGTGCAATCAAATTTGCTAGGCGCTTAATAAAATTAACCTCAAAGTTGGGATAAAGTTGTAACAAACTCTTAATAGACATAATAATTAAACTAAATTCAGAACTACCACTATAATTAGAATTAATAGCTTGAACCATCATTTGATAATCACTTTCGAAAATCGCATTATCCAAATGCATCAATATAGATGCTTGTATTGCCTTTTTCAAAGCCACGACTTCTGCTTCTACACCTGCAATAATGAAGCTACCAAAGTAATCTCTAACACACCAGCCCTTATTCATTGTACCCATTTGATTATGGAACTCGACATCAACATTACACTTCACCCACCCTTCAATCGACGGAGTCCAACCTATTTGAAAATATTGGACATTCTCACTACCATGTTCATCTTGAGCTGTAAATCAACCATGCCAATTATAATAAGCTTGCATACCTAACTTCGTCGCCTCCTTACACTCATTATTCCAAATTATATTATTCCATAGCACATAAATCATAACTGCAACTCTCCTCTTGCAGAGTAGAAGACAAACCTGCTGCCCTCTAACATTAATTCATAGTAGTACAACAAACAACATGTTTCATTCATCTTCATCAACATTCTCACACATATGACAATCTGAAGGACACTGAACAAAATGTTGACGAAGTCTAATTCGAGTCGGTAAGCAACCCCTACAAATTCTCCACAATAAGTATTTTGTTCTAGGAGACGCTATAATGTTCCATAAGCTACACCAATTCCCCTCCACAAAACTGATAAGTTTAAACAAAGTATATTTATATTTTAATTTTAATTTTTGATTTTTGATTTTTTTTTATAAAAACGGTATTGTTTTGTCAGAGAAAAAACAAACATTTAAACCGCCGAACAATAATTTATCCGATCGAACAATCAGACCAGACCGTTGTCCTTTCTAATTTTTAGTTCAACCGATTTAATCGATCAGTTCAATTCGATATTTAAAACACTGCTTATAATATAGAATCTAACCGTATTATTTTACAATTCGAAGAGTATTCTTTTTAAAAGAGCTATTTTTAACATTATATATATATATATATATATATATATATATATATATTGGAAAGTATTAAAGCTCTATTATAAATGTATTATAATTAGGGGTGGGAATAGGCTAGGCCGACTAACAGGGGCCTACGGCCCAGCCTACATAGGCCAAGGCCAGGCTAGGCTTTTTACATAAATAGAAAAGGCCTAGGCTTTTTTATAAGCCTATTTAGCTAAAAAGGCTAGGTCACATGCCATATAAAAAGCCTTTTAAGCCTATGAGGCCGGCCTATTTAAATAAATTTGAATAATTTTATTAATATTACATTGTATTTTGTATTTTGAATTAAAATATAAAAAAAATATTAGTTATCTTAAAGAAATTATGAAAATAAGATGGAAAAAAATCTTATGAACAATGTCATAAGTTACTTCCATAAGTTTTTTCAAACAAATAGTATCACAAAATTTATACTACTAGGTAAACTCAAATAAGTCAATGCAAACAAATATTTAATCTCACTGATCTTTTAATTTGTTGTCTATATAAAGTTGAGTTGAATGACTTATTTACAAATGTTCAAATGAAATAGGCTTTTAAGTAGGCTAACAGGCCAATCAAGCCTTCTAAAAGGCCAGGCCCGGGCCAAAAAAATAAGCCTACTATAGGCTACAGATCAAACTTAGGCTTTGAATTTTTTAGCAGACCAGGCTCAGGCTTGACAAAATCTAGCACGGCCCAGCCTATTCCCACCCCTAATTATAATAGGAAGTGGTCGTTAGTTGGAGAAATTACTAATTCTAATTATAGCTTTTACGAATTTAGTAAGGATTAGTTATTATTTCTCTCGTAATTTTAATTGGTTAGTAATTTTTTTCCAAGTTATTTTCTCGTTTTGTTGTGTAACATATTGGAGAACCATTAGTTCTTCCATTAATATCATATTGCTTAAAAAAAAATTGAATGTATTATAAATGTCGTTAGTGTTTATAACGAAAACAATGGTATTAGTTTGGTGTGTTTATCATTTAATTTATATTAAAAGCAGTTAATCATTTTTGTAATGGAACTAACTTTTATACTCACTTTAATTCATTTGCTTATAAAGAAACAATATTAAAACAAGTATTCATATAATTTGTTTCATTTTCCACTATATTAAACATGTTATAATTTGGCACCTAGCTAGAAAAGTAGCATAGGCAAATAATTGTATTATAGTAACGTCTCTCTAACTTATTCATGATTGAAGTCACTGTCAATGATCATGCGCAAAGCATATTATAAATGATAAGATAAAGACTAAAAAAATTATTTGACCAATAAGGTTATATCTCATCTCACGTGGCTAACTATTTACCATTCCTTTATAGTTTATACATTTTGGTCGGTTCCATTTCCTATAACTCTACCTGCAAACTCAAACTTATAACAACTTCTTCACCAATTTCATTCTATAAAATCAAACCAAACCTATCTTTCAATTTTCAAACCATCTTCATATCATATTATCATCAAAGGCAAGGTGTATGCTCTCTTCATCATTCTCTTATTCTATTTGCATGATATCAAATAGGTATATTCATCTCTGTGTTTTAATTTGTTGTTAATTAGATACTATATATCTTTTCATATCTATATCTAGGGTTTTATATCTATAGACTATAAAAATTATCTTTCTCATTTCTATATCTAAGTTCAAGTTATTAATTTCTTATTTTCAAGATTGATTTGTCTCCCATGAGAAATAAGAAGTTATTTCTCATACAAATATATAGTTATGATTTTAAATATTTGGTATTCTTAAACTATTTTTTATGTAAACCTATCATTTTTATAAATCAAATTCTTAAAAAAAGGGTCAATAATCTAAGCTAGTATTAAGTTTTGAATTTAATATATAATTTCAAGAACATAAGTTTAATTTTTCCATTTATTTATTAATATTTTTCTCAATCTCAACTTCATACTTTTCTAATTATTGCAGATACTAGAAGTGAGAATTCATAAAGAAAAATTCAAAATTAGAGAGAATATCAACCAAAACAACAAAATTTTGCACATAGGGGAGACCAACAATAACAACAATGAGAGACAAAAGATGATTGAAATTCCATTAAAACAAGAAGTTCTTCAATCAAAGGATTCAACTACTTCATCATCATCATCATCAACATCACAATGGTTAAAACTAAAGGATCCAAGAATTGTGAGAGTATCAAGAGCCTTTGGAACAAAAGATAGACATAGCAAAGTATACACAATAAAAGGGCTAAGAGATAGAAGGGTAAGACTTTCAATTCAAACAGCAATTCATCTTTATGATCTTCAAGATAGATTAGGGCTTAATCAGCCTAGCAAAGTTGTTGATTGGTTGCTTAATATAGCTAAGGATGAAATTGATGAACTTCCTCCACTTCCAACACCTCAAGGAAATTTCACCCTAGGTTATCCATCTTTTGCTAGTACTATTTCTAATGAATATGTTAGCCAAAACAATACTTCTATTTGGAAATCAAATTCAAGA
Organism: Vicia villosa; assembly: GCF_029867415.1. Taxonomy (NCBI): domain Eukaryota; kingdom Viridiplantae; phylum Streptophyta; class Magnoliopsida; order Fabales; family Fabaceae; genus Vicia; species Vicia villosa. The sequence continues at coordinate 167,285,143 of NC_081181.1, forward strand.
CAAGGGTTAGGAGAAATTGTTACTAACAAAGAAAATTGGATAGATAGAAGCGAAAAGGAGAAAGAGAAAAAAGTGGAGAGTGATAATTGTGATTGCGCGCAATATATTGTACCAAACAATCTCTTATCAGATTTAGCGTCTGACCGTACTTCTAATGAAGAAAATCTACGAGAAATTTCTCAAAGAAATAATCTCTTACAAAGGGGACATCAGCCTTCTTTCTTGGGATTGTTGAACACCATGCCACTTGGTTGCCAATTGGAGCCTTCATCTAATCATGTTGCTCATGAGTTATCAAATTTTGGATTTGTAAACCATATTAAAGATATAGATGGAATTAATGTTGTACCTTTTCCGTCATCGTCGTCATCATCATTGTCCTTGTCTACACAACAATATTTACCTTCTTCACATGTTGGTGAAATGGAGATGGATACAAGAGAAATCAATTACAACTATGAACAAATGATGAATTCAAGTTCTCTCAATGCAACTCAACTATGATCTTGCATGGATGGTGATCAAGAATGTGAGAAGTTCATAATTAGTTTCAACATATATATTTTTTGTTATGGTAATTTTAAATTAAAAAGTAATTCCCTTTTAGTTATAATTAATATTAATGGTTTCATATGTGTAATAATCTAAAGATATATATTAAAAGGAGCAACGACATTTTTCAAATGTAAGAGCTTTGTTTGAATTGATAATGACTTAAGAGAAAGCATGCTCACATAAGTTAATTTACTTTATTCTCTCTCTACATTGAGTTCAAATTCAAGTCATTCCACTAAGAAAACATGCCACTAACGACCAAGCTATATGGATTCCTTGCAAGTACAACCAAGTGAGGCAATTGAGACCGTGTAGTGCTAATCAAATAGTGACAACAGATGTCTCATAAGTCTGCTGGCCAATTAGAGTTCACATTCAGAAAGCTATATAGTTCTTCATATAAATTCTAACTCGTGACTCAAGTTAAGATACCACTGGATGATGCGGTTGACCATGGTGTTTTCCACTGCACAGTGTGCATGTTGCGGTTGGTTTTACTATTTGTTTTGCAAAACTTTTTTGGGGAGATTTTTAGGGTTGTCCTCTCCGCCTTTTTAGACAGAGGTGGAAGGGCGGTGATACAACGTGGACCAAAGATGGTTGTTAACGTACTTGCACGTCTTAACGAAGGGTTGGGATTAAGTAACTTTAGTCTCGGAACTACACCGTAACTTTTCCTATTTCTCCTACAATATTCTCTCTCATCATAACTTTTCTTTTTTCTTTATTTTATCTTTCAAAAAAAAATGTCAAAATTTGTCTAAAGTTATCAAAGTCACCGAACCTAAAGTTACTAAATCTTTGTTCCCTGACGAGATGGAAAATTTCAATAGCTAGTGGATCTCTGGTGCTTGGTACGGCGCGAGGGATGATACATGCTAATATGATGTCCAATGGCTATAGGAGGTATAAAGAATATTTGTAGGTTAAAAGAGTGTGTACACATGCTAATTTGATATTTGTCTCCCATTTTATAGAACCTTCTATAAAAGAATAGTTGTTTGATATGAGTATATGTTTTTATTTGTTCGTTGTTTATATGTTTGTCGGTCCATGAAGGAATAATATGAAATTTCCTTAATGTATATTATCGGTTTTCTTAACGTTTTGATGCTTTCTATATCATATCATGTAGTTTTTTTCCATTGATTCTCTCACACACATAAGCAAAACGATTTATATGTATAAAATAAAGTGTTGACTAAAGTCAATCTTGAGTGATCTGATTCAAGGCTTACATGAATCGATTCATAGTGGAAATTATGATTGATTCAATTTAAGCACATATGTGACTTGTTTCAAAGTGGATGGCTTGCTTGAATTTCAAGGTTATTGTAAATCAATTCCTGAAAGTGCTCCAAAACTCGTTTTAGCCTCTGTTTGCAGGAATTATGTCAAATGATTGCTTGATCTGATTCAAAATCTAAATTGATCGATACAAAAATGGCTTGATTCGATTAAAAAGATAAAATGAATCAATTTAAGAGTGGCATGATATGATTCAAAAATTGGCTTTGATCCTATTTATTTTTCAACTAACTCCCAACATTTGAACCAATTCATTATTACTTCGAATACGAATATCCAAGGCTATTTTGTTCATTTTAGTGTCGTATCTCATGCAAGTATAAATAGTTTTTTCATTCCAAAAGTTTATTAAGAGATGAAAATATTTTCAGTGAGAAGAGATTAGAAAATACAACTTCATCTCTTTCAAATTTTCATGAAGAATTAATATCTTGTTTGTGTGTGTGATGATTGATTGTGAAGAAACACTAGAGGTCTAATATTTTATTTAAAGTGTGTAATTTTCAAAGTGGGATTTTGATCTTGAAGGGATTCAAAGAAGTGAAACTCCTAAAAGGAAAGAGGGAAGTAGCTCTTTTCCATTATTGTTGAGGTTTTCTATGGAGTTATCAACATGTTTAAAAAATGGATTCAAAGCTTGAATTCGAGATTGAGTGAAGATCAATGAATTGTCAAGATTGAAGCCCATCAAAGGTTAAAGCAAGGAATAAGATAGCTTGGATTAGGAAGTTTAACTCAATGTTTTATTGAATTGTTGTAACACAAACCTGAATCAAAATATCAAAGTGAAACAAACGATTTTTTGATGGTTATTGAGTTAGCTCTTAAAATTATTGCTTAATCTATAATTGCATATGTTTTTTTTAGATTTATTGTGTTCATAGAAATTACATTGTATAAGCGTAGGTTTGATTAGAATTGATTTTTCAAATAATCTCATGGTCGATTATTTTATAAAGAGTATAATTGAAGATTGTGTCAAATTGAATAATTCTTAAGTGTATTGAATATATTGTTTTAAGCATTAAGGATTATCTATCATATTGTCTATAACCTTATTTCAAATATCTCGTGTCACTGCTACAAAATATACCTAGGATAACACTCGATTACCAGGACCATTTATTCAACCGTAGTAATATCTCATTTTTAATGTACATGATTTTTTTATTGTATTAAAAAACTTTGCATCACGGTTCCTAAAAACAACCATGGTCATAAAATTTGGGTAACAAGTTTCGAATCCCAACATGAACATTTTTATATTTTTTCAATAAAAATAAGCGTGTGTCTTTTAACATTTATTGTTATTTAAAAATTGAAAGTAGAATAACTACAGTTGGTAGACTTAACTGTAGTTATATGTTCCGTATTTTACTATGTTTGTTGATTGCATCCGTTGTGAAATTCTTTCCTACAAAATTAAAATATAACAAGTTATTTATTTCATTCATAACAATAACAAACAAGAGTGTCCTATCGAACGAGATGACAAAGATAGCAATATCGTCGCTATTAATAACTTCCAAATAAACTCCCAATATATCTAAAAAAACAATAAACCGCAAACTTAAATACTATCCACAATATCAACCAATAACTAACTATTTGAATTTAAACTAACACACTAGTATTATATTACTTATTTATTTATTATTTCTCCATTTGATAAACTCTCCAAATAACGGGTTTACCCTTCTCCTTAGTTTGTGCGTTATCAATGTTATCCGCCGTGCGTGCATAGGGTCCTCTTGATTCCCTTTTTTTTTTAATTTTATTATTTTTCAAGTCAGATGTAAAAGTGATAAAAATGTAAATAATAATAATAATAAAAATAGATCATAGTGAAAAATTGAAAATTAAATTATTGTTTTAAATAATAAATAAATAAATAAAATAGACATTAAGAAGATTAAAATATTAATTAAAAATTATTTTCTTTTTATCACTATAAATTTAGAAATAAATAAATTAGCTATGAAAAAATAAAGTTACTAATGCGATTTTGTTTTGTTTTTATTATTTTATATTTTAATTTTAAATAAATTAAAGATTTTTATTTAATTTTTTTTTAGATTTTAAAAAATTAATAATAATGTTGAACGCAATTAAATAAAAAACTATTGCCACATTTTTTTTATTATAGAAATTTGTACTCAATTCATGGGCTAAATGAATAAACAATTTAATTTGATTATTTTTTAAGATGTTTTTTTTACTATATTGAAACAAAAAAGATGCCGACTGTCATACCCCAAAATTTGCCCTCATATATTTACAAATGTCACTTTATTTCAAATAAATGACGTAACACCCTTGGTAAGGATTCAAGGTACAAGAGCGAGAGGTCCAGGGCTTGAACCTCGCTTCTGACATTTTTCACTTTTTTTTATTTATTTATTTGTCACTAACCTCATTTTTATTTATGTTAAAAATCACAAAAAATAGTTTTCTTAATCAATTTTTACTTTTTTTCAATTTTAATTCAAAAATAACCAAAAAAAATATTTTTATTCTTAATTTTCGTTTTCTTTATTTAAGGTATTTTTATATTTTATTTTTCATCTAATTCATGATTTTCTTCATAAAATAGTCAAAAAATCATAAAAAAAAATATAAAAAGGAAATTTCTCATTTAACTTTGGGTCCAAGTCAATCAGCATTAAAATATTTGATTTGATTTTCTTTTGCCTTAATTGATTTCCTATTTTGTTTAACCTAATTTTTCTGTTATAAATACTAACATTTTTATACACTAGAGAAAACGAACAATCTCTAGACTAATAACCCTTATTTGTGGCCTGATACCCTTCTTTTACCGTTCACCAATTCACACTTCAGCCACAAACACTACAAATTTCTAACCCTTACAGACCCGTTCACGTACAAAAAAAATTAACCATTATACCACACAAATTGTTAATCCATTTTCTTATTCGCAAACCAAAATCATTTTCATAATCTAGTCAAATATGTCATATTAACCTTCATCACCATACTGTACCAATCTCTATAACTTTCATAAACCCTCCATGTTACAAACCTTGTTTGAAAATATAACCAAAACCTTAAGTTTTTGTATCATAAACCCATCAACCTTCACAAAATTCCATCAATACACAAAACCTTCATTAATAACCTTTCACTGAAACATTCATAATCTCTAACAATGAATTTCAATATCTCTTAGTTACATGTTCTTTGCTAATTTGTTCTTACTATTTTCTATTTGTTTTTTTTCAACTAATCACTTATGCAGGATTTTATTAACAAAAGGAATAAGGTGATAGCAAAGCAGGAAGCAGGTTAGATTGGATAAAAGCAGAGAAGAAAGAAGAACGTTCCCGCTCGAAATCGCACCAAGCAAAGTCGTCGCTCACTTCAGATCCGCAACCGGACTTCCACGCGAACACCAATCCGCCCCTGGCGATGAACATATCGCAACCCCAACGGCACCGCCGCGACAACACCGACGACAACTGAGACCTACGCACGACTGCGACTTTGAAGCCGCGCCGCCCCCTGACTCCGACGTCCACCCGCCATGCCTCCCTCCATCCGCACGTGCAAACTTGCCATCAAGGTCAGCCCTTCTCTTTTGTTTTGAGTGATGGTTTGTGTTGGTATGTTGATGGTTGTTTGGTTGAAATATGAAAGGAGAAAATTTTGCTAATTTTAGTTTCAAAAATTTTGTAAAGAAATATTGAAGAAGAGAGAGATTGAAATTTAATGGAGGAAATGGTTTTACTGTGTCTGTAATGTTGACGTTGTTGTTCAATTTGATTGTGTTTTTTTCCTATTTTAAAGAGAACCATGCCACGTGTCTTTATGTGATAGGTCATGGTATGATTTAAAAAATCCATATGCATTTTGTTTGTCATTAGATTTTCAGGTGAGAAGTTAGTGAACATGGTGGAAAGTCTCACCACATACTCGCTTCATATTATTTTTTTATTGTCTTATTATTATTTATTTTTTTTCTAAGTTAATTTACTTTAAAAAAAAACATTAAAAAACAATGAAAAGTAAAAAAAAAAAAGATTAGTTTGTTTAATATTAAAAACACAAAAATATGTTGCTTAATTTTCAATTTCTTTTTAGAATTTAATATATGTATTTATATTTTTTTAATTAATTGTCATAAATATTTGTTAGCATTTTCACTTCATTTCTAATCAACATTTTATGTATATATTCGTAGTAACACTTTTTTTTGTTTTGCGAGGTACTACACTCGAGGCTTTCGAATTATCTTCATGGATATTTACAAGTTACTTAATTTTGCACACTTAATCGTTTTATTTTCATTCAGTTGTTGTAATAATTTTTCATCCCTGTTTGGAAATTTTAATCCCCTCCCCGAAGCCATGTAATAGTTAGGACTCTACTTTTCTGCTCTTTTCTTGCAATATTTATCTGCGTGTGATAGTAAAATAGGGCGTGGAAAGACATAGAAATCAATCGTAGATCACTAACTGAGATTAAATATTCGAATCCAACACACATGCTTGGTGCACACTCACCCCTAGGGTACGCCCCTCTTTGGTTGCCTTCGATTATATGGTCGTGTCCCTCGAATATAGAGGTATCTAAAGCAAATGTCCCTCGATAAACAAAAAATCATCAAAGATCATGGTCCCTCGATGACCCTCGAATTGTTGCCTACGAATGCATGATCTAGTCCCTCGATTGAGATGATTTGTCCCTTCGAATATTGCTAAAGGTACCTCTACCTGTTGCTTTCAAACGACGTCGATGACCCTTCGATGACCCGCACGTCCAATATAACAGGGACTACCTACTCCTATATAGTATGGATAGTCCTGGGTACCTTAAAAATTACAGAAAAAGACCAATCAATTAGGGTAGTGCTCTTAAACTGCCTAGCTCAATAAAAATATATTTTCAATACTATTTCAAAAGACTAAGGCTACGCATTTACGCTAAAGTCCTTATGTCCCTTTCAAAACAAACAAACAAACATGAGCTAAGCAAATTAAGAGCCCGTAGAAAACTACGGATGAAAAGGGTGCTTATACCTTCCCTTTTCATAACTTACCCCCCGAGCCCGTTTTTCTTTTAAAAGGTCTTTTTCTGTACTTTTTACCTTTCCTAACATTGGACAAAATAAAAGTCGGTGGCGACTCATGCTCACCGCAACATTGTTGCATCTTAAAAATAAAAGTCAGTTCACCGTATTACACCGACCAATTAAAAAAAATAATACTCATTTTTCTTGGAAATTTTTTATTTGTCCAGATAAAATTTAGGTACTACAAAGTTAAGGTTAAGAATTGTAGAAGTATGCCACAAAATCTTGTGTGATGAAAAGAGAGAAAATATGTTTCGGGATTTTCAAAAATCATAAAGCCGGAAAATATAAAAAATGTTGACATAAGATGTTGGAGCCGCAGAGACGGTGGTGGCGGATGGAGGCCAATAGCAGTAGCAGGGGCTGTGTGGCAACAATCTAGCGGCTAGCCAACAACACTAAATCGCGGTGGCGTCATTTTCGGAGAAGTATGATAGGCGGTGGTTCGGATCCGTTGCACGATGGGTTTGGTTTGGAGGGAGGAATGTTTAGTCCAAAAGGTTCGTGGATCGTGGGGATCAGGCTTGGTCATTTAAGTTCTCGAATCCATTCGTTAACGTTATAATATTATACATATCTTTTATATTAATGTATAGATACTCTAAGATAACTAGATATATTATAAGATACTAAGAGATACTCTAAGACACTCTAACTTAATATTAATGATAATATAAGAAATTTACAATATTTTCTTATTCATATCGTTTATGGGTTGTGTTTTAGGCCTATTGGTTTCAATATTTGGTTGTGTTTTAGGCCTATTGGGTTTCGATAGTTATAAATATGTATTTATATTATTATTTTATTTACAACTTTCAAAACGTAGTTGTAGTGTTATATTTTCAAAAGACCTAGTGAGACCGATGACCATATGCTGCCTTCAGGATAGGCGATAATCATATGTCCCCCTCAGGGAGGTACAACCTCGTCCTTATGCTTTCATCTCGTGTAGTCATATAAATATAGGATAAGACGTTTCTCAGGAAGAGAGAATTCAAGGTGAGTAACTGACCCACGTCCCACTTGAAAATATGGGTGGGCGGGAACTTTTCTCAAGGAATCCCTAGGCCTAAAGCCTCTATAAATTCCTTTCCCAAAATGGAAAAAGACTTTATACGCTTATACTTAAGCAACAAACATATACACAAAGCCTATAACCTCACGTGACTAGGTCCTTTAAACCACCATAAACACTACCATACAGGGTTTCTCACGGTCGTGGGTAAGTCCTAACCATCATACATCGTAATATACCTACTAAGGTCTCTGAGTGCCCTTTCCTTTATAGAGGTAACATGCACACTTGTACTTTTTGACCAGTACAGTAGTCTGAAAGACAAAGAAAGAGGTGGAAATCCTAAAGAAACCAAGAGAGGCAATAAGAGAGATTCTTATGATCGTGTTATTTGAATTTGGGAAACCTTGGGAGGTATCTAAGGAGATTGAGAAACACTTCTAAACACCTTGGACTTGTGTGATTCATATATAGATAGTTAGAGAGATTGAGAAACACTTTGGTATAAAATAAGGTTTATTCTTGGGAACATGGATGACTATTTTCTTGTAACTCTTTTGTAATCTCTTTTAACAAATCTTATAAGTATTATGAAGTAGCGAGTTACTCTCTCCCCTAGATTATATCGGTTTGATATAATTGGGAAAACAAGTTTCTTTATGTTCTTGTGTTTTATCTTCTTCTAGTTTGTTGTGTATTTGTCTTCACTCTTGACAGGTTATTGTGTTTCTTGAGACCATTTATTTTGGTTGTCATTACACATTAAATTTCTTGGTGTGTTTGAACTCTGAATAATTCTACCAAGTACTTTGAATTATTCTACCAATTTTTCATAACTCTTATATCAAAACTAGAAGGAAAAGGAATGTGATTGTGTATTGGTAACTAACAAGAATCACACTTAAAAGACTTAATAGAATATTGTAAAAACAAAATGGAAACGTATACTTAAACATATAAAATGGAAGGTGTCCAAGACGATTGTGAGACAAAAGAGGATGACCCAGACTGAAAATATTAGAACAACACATTTTGACCATTTTAATTCTTAGAGAAATAACATTGCTCATCATTTTCTTTAGCAATCTAGTTGACCATCCCCCATGGTAAGGTACTTAAAAATATAATAAAACGTAAAAAAATGTTACTTTACAATTCTGATCGTAGCTAAGCTCATGGGTTAAAATAAAAGTATTAGAGAGTGTGGAAACATGAAGCAGAAATTGTAGCTTATATAAAGATTACAAGTCAATATATCTAGTTCCAAATACACAAGCATGAAAGCCTTTAACAATAACGATATATGAATACTAAAAAATGAAGTATAATAGGATAATAATATGGAATCAAATGTTATATGATTAGTTACACTAAAGTCAAGAATCCAATCATTATTTGGTATAATACCATACGCAATAAAAGATCAGAAGCACAAACTTTTATGAGTAATTGTTAGTGATCCAGTTCTAGAAGACTTACTAATGGAGTCAAGAAGATAGTTCAATTATTCCACGTTGTTCTGACTGAAGGAGGAAAGATTAATGTCCCACTTTGCAAAGCTTTAAGTGTCAAGAACACGTGCAACTACATCTGTTTGATTCTAATGCATATTTTGCTAGCCTCCTCCTTGCCTAAGAACTTACTACTTAATATGTAGTTTGAATCACATCTCACTTGTATGCCCAGTCCATTTGGAGTGTTCACAATAGTATTTGACACGATCATTCTTGAATGAGTATGATAGGGGTGCATGTTTATATGTTTTACTAGATTCTAGTGCTAACACATTACGAGACTGGTCATGAATCATAGCATGACAACGACGCTCATCATTGCAAACACTACAACAACAAAAAATTCATCAAGAATGAGGAATTTTTTCTTTCACAAAACCCGCATCCAAATTGGGTCAAATCTAACACTTAGGCTTTTACATATAAATAAAACATCATATCCATCTCAATTATAAGAGTTAGAGTGATATGAGTTATAATGGAGATATGTTGGCTCTACATCATCTTCAAATTCATAGACCAATCTAGCTCAAGTCAAATACCACAGAGAATCCTAAAATAATTAGTGATTGAAAGACTTCCCTGCTTGGTGTTGAAGATTTTTCTCTTTGATTCATAACAAGCAAACATATCTTGTTTCATGGAATAAATATGTTAAAGATAATCCCAAAATACTCGTGTTGTACAATTTTTGCTAATTTCTAGAGATATAAAGTTTCAAAGCCAAGTAATATTAACATAATCATTTTTATCCCAAAAAAAGAAGAAGTTATGAGCAATCACTAGAGGAGGGTTGCCTTCAAGATGGTTAAGCATATCACAACCTTTCAGTGTCCGATGAATCACTAAGACATTTGGAAATAATTTTTTATGTTGAGCTAAAATCATTAGCTTTGAACGAAGTGGATGAAGGTGTTAGAGGAAGTGGAGTTGGATGTGTACATGATCGATAACTTATTCCATTGGATGGACATGATCAAATGATGTATTGAATAAATAACCAAATACAAATCATCCGTAATAAAAATACCTAAAAAGAAAAGTATGTCAGAATTTAGTTTCGAAAATAGAAGGCTCAAACCAGCAAACGTACAGTTGGATCACCAAAAACGGAGGTTAAGACGATGACATGTGTGTCATACATGCGAAGACGGAGGCACGACTAGGCCTCACACATCAGGACGAATGCAATATGTGAAGACACATGCGGGTCAAATGAGAATGAAAAGTGATAAAGGCTAAACGGTGGTTAGAAACCATACTCAAAACGTCAAATAGTGACGATCAAAACAAATAGCAGAAAATCTTATTGAAAAAAATAACAGTTATCCGTAATAAAAGATGGACAAACCATCGGCTATGGCGATTAAGGTTGACGCGAAAGCGAATCCCATATCGAGAACTATGTGATACATATATTTTTATATATTAAAAGTGATTTTTATTAAAATAAAGAAAAATTATCTAATAAACTTATTTAATACATTTTAGACTACTATTACAATTTACTATAAAATTCAATATTCGAATCATTGAGTACTCATAAAATATTTCAAATTAAAATTTATTTTTGTTCCATTAACACCTCAATAGAATATGTAGATGTAGGGATAGAGCCTAAAACACCATAGAATGCACCATAAAACGTTGTTTGGTTTAATCATAAATATCTATATATAAGGCTACACGGAAAAATCAGAACTCCCTCCGTCTCAAAATAGGTGTCCTCTTTGAGATTTTTCATATTTTTTAAGAAAATAATTAATTATGTTGATTTCAATGATAAAATGAGTCTCATTTACTAAAATAACCTTATTAATAATAGGTAGTGGAGTATTTAAATGAATTAAAATATAATAAATAAGGGTAAATTAGTGGAAATAAATAATAAATATCACATTGGTATTCTAAATAGACAAATAATTTGTGACAAATAAAAATAGGAAATATGACACCTATTTTGAGACAAAGAGAGTATAATTTAATGATATTATTATAACATATTTCAAAATCCAACTCATAAGTATTAATTTATTTGAAACAATACTAATATTATTTTACAAAAATACAATACTAATTTTTACTAAAGTTAAATAAATGTCAGTCTCTTCAAAAAAAATAAACTCCTCTGTTTCCCTCTTATTTGAGAAAATGTTAAGTTTCTCCGGCAAAATCCTAACCCATCACGGTCCTAGAAGATTGTTGCCGTGTGTGACAAGTTAAGTTAGTTGATTTTCCCGCAAAAAATTCATACATCAATTATTGATTTCACAAGCAAGAAAAAAAATCAGGTATAAATAAAGAGAATATCCCAATCCACTCCTTGATATTTTTAGACACTTGTCAAAATTTCATTTATGCCCTCTAATTCTAGAGAATCACATCGGAAATCACTTTTTTATTTTGCCAATTTTTTTTTCCGGAGCTTTATCTATGGAAGCATTATAAACTAATGAATGTTGAGAAAATTCAAAGTAATTCAGTTTAGGGAATCTTCCGTAGGCATACCTACGGAATGTCTTAATAACAAAATATTCCGTAGATGTACCTACGGAACATTCTATTATATTTTAATTCAACTACATTTCACTCCATAACTCCAATTTATTTTGTGTAACGACAGATGTTTGTACATCAGAATATAGTACCTCAAAGTAGAGTAATGTAAACTCAATTGTATGTAGTACACCAAAAGAACACATCGTATAAATGATCTAAATATGTCATATACATAATCAAAATAAAGTACATCAACGTAACAAAAATACACACATCAAAATAATCAACACGATCGCTATTGTGTGTGTCGGACAACATTCTCATCCTCTTCTCGGCCTCTGGCGCCTCCTCTGCGTCCACCACCTCGTCTGCCTGCTACTCTGCCTCTACTGTCAACTACCCCACCTGTCCTGGCACGATGTCTACGGTACAAAAATTCTCTTTTTCCACCGTCATGATATCATCCTGTATACGCCTCAAACCAAACCCCTCAAGGAAGAAACCACCATTAACGCCTGCCCGCACGATTTCAAGTATCTCACGACAGCGAGGAAGCACATCGTGAATGTGGTCCAACTGAGACTGATGAGTCTGCAATATCTTCTGATGAGCTGGTCTGGGAGAACCAACTGATATACCCGTCAGTGCAGCTCCAGTATGACTCTGCTCTGGTCGCCTGAGCCTCGTCCGGAACAATGTGATGCTCAAAGTCTGCAAAGGCCTCATCTATCTACCGACGGGTCATCCCGATAGGAGTGGAGATAGACAGGTGGCGAGGTATCGTCTGAAAGTAGTTGAATTTCCGCATGACGCGCTCCGGAAGATAGCAAACAGTGATGGTCGAACTGCATGTCAGTCATCTAGAATAAAGTGCAACGCCATCCCACGGGCACATCTCAAGGTGAGCAGCATAGCAGTCGTAGCGGGTGTCCTCAATAGCCATGCAGTCCATATAGTATATGTAAGGCTCTGACACTTGGTTCTCTCTGAGGGGGATGAAGGCATGAGCACGTGGCATGGCCTCAGTCAGGGGTGGCAAAACGGACCGTGGCCCGCCGGGCCGGCCTACGCACCCACCAAAAAGTGGCGGGTTGAGTTGGGATTTTAGGCCCACCGCTCGCCAAAGTCCGCCCTGCCATAACCCGCCGCCTGCCATAGCCCTCCCCGCTAATGCCCGCCGCCTGCCAAAGCCCGCCCCTCCTCCGAAATTCCCTTTTTTTTAGTTAATTCTAGTAATTTCAATTCTTAATAGTTTATTTTATATATTTATTTGTAAATATATGTAATATTTTTTAAGTAAATTTGTTAAAAAATTGCTTTTATAAAAAATTGTTTTAAAAAATAGTGAAAATTTTAATTAAAAGGTAAAAAAACCTATTAATCTATTAAAAAAAATGAAAAAAAATATAAATAAAAACAGGCGGGCAAGCCCGCCATCTTTGCGGGACGGGCATGATTTTTATGCCCAATATACTTAGCGGGCATGCCCGCACCGCTCGCTTTTTGGCGGGCTTAAGGCGGGGCGGGTGACCCGTTTTGCCACCCCTAGCCTCAGTGTAGCCATCCGCCTCTCCACAACCAATGATCATCGGAAAGTGCTGTAATATCCAATCCTGAAACAAAAATAAAAAACACGAGGATCAAATATTATCGCGAATATAAAATGAACAACTTTGAGAAAAGTAGAAGAATATAAGATTGTTACCACTAAGAGTGAACACTGCCACAATCCTTGCCTTCCACAAGCATCTCTCTCCGAGTCTCGAGTAGTTGTACGCCAGTGTTGCCGCTCTCCAGTTGTACCCATGGATCCGTGCGGGATCTAAAAAGTACCTCTAGTAAGCGACATCTGTATACGTGGAGCTCGTGTCCACAAATAGCTGAGTGCCGATCAAAAATATGAAGTACTCCCTCCGTTCAATATTATTTGTCACATTTGATTATTTCACACAGATTAAGAAACACTAATAAATGAAACAGAGAGAATAGCGAATTTACTAAATTATTCTGATTAATTATTGGTGCATTCAAATTAGCATTAATGTTAAGTGAGAAAAATAATAAATTAAGAGTATTTATTAGATGATACAATTGGAAGATTAAATATAAAATTGTCTTGGTAATCTAAAGTGACAAGTATTTTTGGACAAATTTTTTTCTTAAATGTTACAATTATTTTGGGACAGAGGGAGTAACACCTAAGCACACGCTGTCCGTGTATCTCCACCTCAACTGGGTCACCAAGAGTTTGATGTGCCGCAAGGAGCTCGACATCATATCTCCACATCAATAAGGAAAACCTCACGTGCGCCCCGCGGGTCTTCTCCACATCCTCAAGCGCATCCTCTAGGTCAGCCTCGAGCTCCTCAATCAGAACCTTTCCCGCTTCTTCCTTCATCATCCTACCATGACAAAGGAGGGTACCCCGAATAGGTATATGCAGGAGGCTTGAAATGTCGTCCAAAGTAATAGTAACCTCACCATAAGGCAGATGGAATAAGGATGTCTCTGGGTGCCATCTCTCTGCAAATGCCATCAACATCTGGTGTGTATAATGGAGTACCCGATCTGACATAGGTTCTTCAAAATAGATGCTGTGAGGACATTTTAGAACCACGGCTCCGCAGGCTGCTGCAGAGATAAAATCTTCCGCGCATGTCCACTATGCTCTCGAGGTGTCTGCGTCGTGGCCTCAACCAGAACCTCTGTTGGAACAGAGGTGTTAGCTACCTGTGCGACACCGAGCATTTTAAAAAACTGGGTTTGTTCCAGAGCTGTATCTACGGAACTACCTAACGTTTCATTTTTCCATAGATGCATATACGGAACGTTCTGAAACTTCAGTACACAACAATGCGTCCGTTATCGTTCCAGCCATTCAAAATCCAATTTAAGGTAGCTTGATGGTCCGTTTTACATATAAAAAATACCTACATTGTCTCTAAACTATGTTTCTAAAATTATCTAATGATTTCTATACCTAAAATTGTATTCTAACACTATTACGAGAAATACTCGAAAATAACTCAGAAACTCGAAAACTTACCGATTGAATTGATCTTTGAACAAGTCGGAGTCTGTTGATCGTTGATGTTGATGTTCCCTGACGAACTTGGGAGAAAACAATGAAGTTTGATGGAAGGTTGATTTTTGAGGTTGAGAGAGTAGAGAAGATGAAAAGTGAAGAATGAGAGAGAAGAAGAGTCTGGCACGAATATAAGATCAAATGCGTCTGGAGGTGCATAATTGAAAACACTCCGTAAATGCACCTACGGAACAAATCAAATTTAAGAAAGAAAAAAAGGTGCGTTCAAAAATACACCTCCGAAAACAGGTAAAATTTTGGCAACGCACATTGTGGCTAAGAATTCCAAAGGGTGAGTGGATTAAGACTTTCTCTTAAATAAATTAGGGTTAGTTCACCTATGCGAACAGGACAATAGTATTATTATGTTGAACTATATGATTGATGCATTAGATTACAATGCTGGTTAGTTTTTGGTTTTTGGTAAGTGTATGAAGCGAGTGAAATAGTGAATCACCAATTTAGTCCTTGAAGTTGTAGGGTTAATCAATTTGGTCCATGGAATTAGATTTTCTATACTATAGAGTGCTTATTGATAGGATTGTATTTTTATATTCAATACGTGAACATGAAAATGGTCCCTTACCAGCGTTGTTGCTGCTCAAAATGAAATCAATTTTGACGGCTGCATAGATGAAATGGAATTTCAAGTAAGACATTTGTTATTGTACTTAAAAAGATTGTCACTGATATATACATTTGTCTGCATCTCTACATGTATTTCATCAACATATACTCACTCCAAGTACATGCAAAAAAAAAAAAAAAAGAAGATAACAATAAACAAAAACATCATGACTTTATAAACTTTATAATGTTAATTAATTACCTTATTAACCCTTCATACTATTATTATTATTATTATTATCAAGTATACATAGAAAATTAAGTTCTCATATTAAACCTGCTTAGCTCCTATCTGCAATACTCACCAGAATGGTTAGTTACTCACTTCTCACAATTTCAGTTATCAAATCTTTGAAGATCAATCTCTCAATATCCAACACAAGATTCGGTATCTCATTGCAGCATTCTGTAGTTGCGGAATGTTGCACCAAATCTTCCGACACAATACTCGTCAAAAACTCGTCCTCGTCAGCCAGGTCGACGTTGCGATTATTATGCTGTAGTTTATCGATTTCTGTGCAAAGCATGTCCAAAAGATGTTGTCCTTCTGGTTTTCTTTGTTCCGGATGATATGGCTTGTAAGAACTCTCTGTTATTAGCTTCTGAAATAGAATCTCGTTAACCACGTCAAATACGAGCTTTCTTTGCATCTTCTCTTGAGTGTTGTTCGTCTGAGCGATGTTGAGATTCGTCGCGTTTGTTTTGATTTTCTCTAGTGCAAGAAACAATGTTGGGTTAATCGGGTGACCCGACAAATGCAATGTGTAGCTGGAGCCGGGACTAGTGAGCCTCCCTGATGCGAGTAGTATTTCTGTTATATATTTGTGGTCAGGATTATCGTGGTCGCTGAAATTCTTGAATCTTTCATCCTCGCTATGCTCAAATTGTTGAAGAACTTGAACCAAATTATGAGTTATCAAGTCAAGATCATTGGTTCCATCACTGAAGTTGAGTTTTGCGTTCATGTTCGATGAAAGAGCAACATCTTCTGAGTCCTCACTAATATCACAATTGTTCAGAACTTCCTCTGCAGAAAAAAGTTCGAAGGGATTCATAAGCGGCAAAAAATGAGTTCGAAGGGATTCATAAAAAAATGGCACAAAAAATGTAATCTGTAAATGAAGTGTAGTGATCAACATACCAAAATCTTTTGAGATGTCTGATTTCCTTTTTACCGGAGAAGGTGGATCTTCTCTATAGAATGAAGCATCAAGAACCGACACAGGACTAGGTTGTTCTGCAGTAACTTTTGTTTCAGCCGTAAAGTTTTCATTGCTCGAGTCTTTTATATCACCGCTAGAAACAGCTTCAACTTGTTTAAAATCCCTCCTTTGATAGCCGATCTCACCGAAAATTTCATTTCTTTCCTTCGTAGAGAATTTTTGTCTAGGTGTTTTACTCGGGGAAGACAATTCGGTTGATTGCTTATTTTGTTGTCTTCTGTTACCGCTGATATCTGATGATGGACTGGTTGGCGGGGAACGCTTTTCCAAACCGAACTTTTTTTGTAGTCTCGGGCTCCTGGTCTCTGCCATCATGTTAGAGCTGGTGTTGCTTTCTGCAATGACAACTCGAGGAACTTTTGAGGATTGGATCAATTTTGAAGTTATCTTGTTGCTTTTATCTCGAGGAGCTTTGACATTGGTAGCATCACCGCGGTAAACCTTGCTACTCGATGATTTACCATGAATTGAACTTTCTGTTGACGAAGAATTATTCGTTTTTCTTGCAACTTTTGCTGGTTTTATGATGACAATTGGTGATTTACTACCCTGAGTTGAGTTCGGCCTCCCAACAGCTATCGATGTCGGGTTCTTCTGCGGTGTTCTTGGGCTTTGTGCACTCAAACTTTCACTGACACTACTATTACTCATATTGTCGTATGGAGAATTCGAAGCCTGATCACTTGTAGTATCGATTGATTCTTTGTATCTGTGCATTGCTTCAAGAATCTGTTTAAGTGCTCTAAGATCCTTTCCGGATTTTTTGAACTCTAGATCTGCCATCCTTTTCTCAATTTCACCGTAAACTGAGAGGGAACGATTTGATGCTTTTGTTGATGATTCGCTACTCTTGGAACATTTTGAATATGGTGACACATTCATGATCGAGCCATCCTTCCTGTATTCATCGCTCATTCGAGATCCTACAAAGCTCTCGTTTTTGTTGGTGTTGCAGCTGTCACAAGTCTCGCTCCAATCAGGGAATGCTTCTATTCCCATCAACTTCGCCACAACACTCGAGGGTCTTCTCGCACTTTCTGGTTCTTCTACCTGCTTTTCGATTGGGTTGGAGCTTCCACACACTTTCTGTGGACCTTTCAAAAGGTTTCGAGTTTTCGTTCCTTCGTTGAAACTTTTGATTGATCTTTCCTTGCTGTCCAAGGAAAGTCTAGGAAGTTCCTTAAACTTTGTTGCAGATTTTAATGTACTTTGTGTATCTCTCCCATCATAAGAGAGTCTTGGTGAATCCCAAGCAGCCATAGGCCGCGGAGAGTCGACGTTTTTCAGTATTCGACTCTTCTTTTCCTGTTTAGCCACAGTTTTCACCGATAACCTTTGTGAATCCATACGCATTGAGTCTTTGACAATATCATGAAAATCAAGCGACTCCTGTCTTCCTTTATCCCTTTGCTTCACCTCTTCTTCTGAACTCGATTTTTCGTTGATTTTCACTTGAGTTATCGAAGGTGGTGGTTCTATCTGTATTGTCCGATTAAACTCGAGGGATGACATGCTAGACGAACAAGACGACGAAAACATCGATGTTCCAGATGACGATTCTGTCGAGGATGGTTGATTCTCTCTTGCAACCTTCACATTCTTTGCCTTTTGTGTTGCATTATTCAGCTCTTTGATGTTATTACTTGTTCCCCCTGAAAAAGGAAATAAATTTTAGCAAGAAGTAAATAATAAAGTACAAACCGATATAAGCGGGAAGGACTTAGTATCGTCATTACCAACACCTCCTCATCTTTTATAGTCGAGAAAATCCAAAGTTAGTCAAAGTGGATTTTCCCTGTAAAATTCAAGGTAGATTATATCCACGAATACGGATTTTGTTGGAAGGTTTACAGACACATGTAACTAACAGTACTCAAACTCATGTCCATTAAATAAATCATTACTATATATGGAAGTTGCGTATGGAATCTTAGAAATCTTCATAGAAAATCTCAAACCTAAAATGCTTCACATAATAATATAATTCTTGTCTCTTTTCACAAAACTACTACGTGTTACTTGGAATGTACAAATTCTGAAATTCTCCCACAAAAATCAGCATATTCTACTTTCCAAGTTCCAAAGTCCTTTGAAAAAATTTATTAATAAAAAAAATCTTATGAATAAAAAAAAAGTAAAATAAAGCTTAAATACCATTGTTGTTTCTTTTAAATATATCAAGTTTTCCTTTTAATCTCTGTAACATAACTTTGTTTGGCTTTAATAATAAATAAAAAATGAATGAAAAACAAAAGAAAAGAAAAAATAAATTATTTTTTGTTTCACTACTGTTGAAAGAAAGCGATTTACACCTTGATGTCCATGTCAATTTGATTTTCTCCATTAATCATGTTTGTTAATTATGAGAAAAAATCAGTTTTTTGGCACTATCAAAAACTTGTCTGCCTAATAGTTTGCAAAACATTATTCAATTAATCAAGACATTTTTTTTTCTTTTAACATTTACTCAAAATCATATCTAACTTATAACCATTTATATTATACATTATTTCTGGATTAACCCTTTGAAAAATTTAAAGATAATTTTTTAGAAATTTTCAATTTCTAAACTTGTACCTAAATTATGATTAGAGATAATTCATAAAAAAAAAACATCATTCTTCAAAATTTGTAACATAATAACATTAACAAAACAAAAGAAACAAAGATATTGTGGATAACCTTGATTTGGTATATTGTTGTGACTGTTGCTCTGGCCTGTGAGGAATCTGTGACGGTCAAACATCAGAAAAAATCCACTAATACATCCAATTTGCTTCTGCAGTTCTTGATTTTCATCCTTCATTGATTTCAAACCCTTCTTAGACATGTTTTTTTTATTTTTTTACTTTTTGCACCCCTTCAATTCTCTGAACTCTACAAGCCTTTGGTTGAATAACTAAACTACCTACCTTTGCTTTGACCCTTTTTCTCCCTCAAACTGAATATAGAAGAAAGTTAAGATCTTTGGTTTTGGGGTCTCAATTGTTGCAAGAAAAATTTGATATGTCACAACACAATGTAACATTGACAAGAGTTTTGTGTAAAAAAATGGATGAAATTTCACAATGACTTATCATGAGACATGTGTGAAGACAAGAGAATGTCTATGAAACTGAAGAGGATAAGAAAAGAGAACAAAAAAATTACATATATTAAGAATGATGTTGGGATTACACATAACAATTGGAGAGAATATGTTCTGCAAAAGCAGAAGGAACAAAAAGAAGTGGAAATGAAGCAATACCAAAGTGATACTATATGGTAGAGAGCAGTAAATTCAGAGAGAGAGAGAGATTTGATAGACCCAAGAAGAGATGTTTTTATATTATCTATCAAAGAGTGAGAGGTATTGTTAAGGCTATAAAGTGATTGTGAGAGAAATTGTGGTGTATTTGTATGATGAAGGGAACTTAGGCAACTAGACAAGTGTTGAATTAGGCTTTATAAAAGTAATTTGTATGATTTAGTGGGAAATTTTTAATTAGATTACGTAAGAGAGTATGAAAAAATGGGTGGAATTTTGGGTGTCAAAATGTGTGAGAATGTGATGGAGTTATTAAAATAGCATAAGAATAATAATCATACAATTTCCAAGTAAGGTTAATTTTTTTAATACACTTCTTTAATCTGGTCAAATTTATATTAATCTCATTAATTTTTACAGATTCATATAAATTTTTGTAAATGAATGAATTAAATTGATTTTGAATAAAAAAAATAATTTCTCAACCCTAACGTAACGGTCTTCAGTCAACTGCAAAGTCACTAAATGCTAGTAATTTCTGAGTTGAATTAATTCATACAGAATTTTACTCTAAATTTAAATAGAATTTCTGCGAATGGACGGTGAAATTAAAAAAAATAAAAAAAAGTAGTATTTGTTAGGGAGTTAGAGGTTGAATTAGCATTTGTAATAAAATTATGAAAACTAGTTTGGAGAAAGAAGAAAGATGGTGAAAGGGAAAGGTGTATATGTGTGAAAGGGTGGGTCATATGACTCAGATCTGCTATGGTCATTTCCTATCATTTGTATGTGTTAGACAGTACAACGTGGGTGGGTCTGTGGGTTGGACCTCTAGCAAGGAGCATGTGGAGTTTGTCAGAGGGAGGAAACACACAAAAAGAAGAGGAAATGAAGGAGGGAAAGACTGGAATTTGTAGCAAAAGAATATGAAAATTTAAACAACTCTGTAAGTGCTAAGAATAGTATATACTCTAAGGCTATGTTTGGGAGTTTGGAGGGGAAGGGAGGGGAGGGTTTTGAAAAATAGAAGGAATTGGGTGAAAAAGATAAAAAGATTTTGGGTAGGAGGGTTTTGGAGGGTTTGAGTTTATTCATAACACCAAAAACCCCATAAAATGGGGGAACTCAAAAATTATATTGTAGGAGGGTTTTGGGGGGTTTTGAAAGGTTTATATAAATTTTCCAAATATCTTTTAGGTTGTTATACTATTTTAAAAATAAAAAATTTACTAATGATAATAACTCTTTTATCATTCTAAACAAAATCATTTTTTCAAAAAATGTCAAATATTTTCCTATATTTTTTTAAAATTTTGTTTTTGGAAGCCTTCCCCTCCCCTCCCCTCCAAACTCCCAAACATAGCCTAAAAAAAACCAAAAATTTTGAATTTATATTCCTTATCGTTTTTATTATAAGAAAAAATTTACTTTTTTATATTTATCAAATAATAATTAATATATCTGATTTATATATATCTGATCTATATATCTGGTTCATTCTAACGGAGTTAAAGAATTGAATATTGTATTTTGGTGAAGTAGTAAATGGTAAATTGTGTGAAAGAACAAGGAGTACAATTAATATATCTGTTGTACTTTTTGTGCATGGTCAATATTGAACCTTAAACCATAATTGTGAAAATGGGAATTGAACAAACATTGGATACAAAATCATTAAGTGCTCTAATGTATTATGCCAATCAAGCTAGCAACAAGACTGGTTCATTGGCAAGGCTATGTTTGGCTGTGTGGTTTTTTGTAGATATAAATTTCAGAAATGTGGTCCAATGTGTAGACCCAAGTATAATGCAATGCTAGACATGTACCTACTCTAGAGTATGTTAGGACCATTAGCATTTCCAAAATAATGAGTTAATTAGAGAATAACCAAAATTTCAATGGATTCTCTATAAGTTGTATTATCATTATTTTTTCTAAAAGCTTTTGGTCCCATGCTGCCACTTCTTTCAGACAGTACCACATGTTATTAATATTAAATATATTAATAATTAATTGAATAATTTATTATCAATTTATTAGATTTCACGTTTAAGAGCATTTAAATAAAATGGTAAGAGATTATTTTTAATGTAATCAAAGGTTTTGGATTTAAATTCAATTTTGAACACCGCAGTGATGTTAAATCTTTTTTAGAGAAACCTTAACTATCTGTTGTAACTTCCGATTCAAGAGATTAGTCTCTACAGTTGCGCGTAGAAGATATTCATTCATTGTAGTCTTTTCGAGATTAATCTCTTCAACACACACAAAAGATATACGTTCATTGTAGTCTTTTATGTGTCAATGGATTAGTCTTTTCAGTTCATGTATAGGATATTCGTTCATTGTGATTTTTCTCAACTCAATTCAAAAGATTAGTTTTTGCAATTACGCGTAGAGAATATTTTATTATTAAAAAAATTATTAGATTCAGTTATATATGTATTTATGTGTTTTTCTAATAAAAGAGCTGGCATCTAGGGATGTCAACTTGCCTCCGTTAGTGGGGATCTCTGTGGGGATTCCCCATTTGGGGCCCCAAAGACGAGGAATTTTCTCCCCACTGGGACGGGGATGGGGAACAAAGTCTCCCCGAAGGCACTTCGGAGACGGGGGTAGCGTAAATATCCTCCGCTCCGTGGGGTCCCCGCCCCGCCTAAAATAGCATAATGTCCTTAATTTATGTATAATTTTAAATTATTATGTAAGTTTATTTTTCACTTCATATAATTAATCTTATACAAAAATTTAAAATATATATGTATTGTTAGTAAATGAGTGAGATCTAAATTATTATTTGAATATCTTTTTAGTTTGAAATTTTTGTGGTCATGACACTCAATATTATAGATTAAATATTGTTAAAGCAATATATTTATCATAAAGGAATAATTTTTAAATTTTTTGTGGTTAGTTTTTAAAGCTTTTATTATTAATTTGATTTAAAATAATAACTAAAAAATCATGTTTATGGATCTCCACATGAACCTCGGGGACCCGCGGGGATCCGCGGGGACGGGGATGGGGGAGAAAATTCCCCCGTAGCGGAGACCCGAAGCGAGGATGGGGAATAAATTCGAGAGCGGGGATTGTGATGGGAATGTATTCCCCGTCCCCGCCCCGCCTCATTGACATCCCTACTGACATCAATTAGTACAAAGAGTTAATGAGTTGGAAAATGAAAAGATGGGAACACAAAGAAGTTATTGTCTATTTTTTTCATCCAAAAGCCAAATAAAATTATATTAAAAATCAACGTAGACCTGGCACAAGGAATGCCAGACATAAGAACAGAAACACCAAAATTGTCTTCAAGTTCTTGTCAAATTGTTTTAACAACTTCTTTCATTAATTGACTTTTTTGAATAAAATAATAATATTTTCCCTGCCCTTCACTTTTTATATTTTCTACTATCATCTCTTTTTTTTTTCCGAAATGTTTTAACATTTTTTCTTGTCATACCTTTTAAAATTTTTATCCCATAACGTGTTTTGTATTATGATAATTCAAATTATATAGTAGTTTTTTTAACCTTCATAACTGATGATTATCCACAATGTTTAGCAAGGTACACATGAAGCAATCATCCCCTTTTCATGTGCACTTTACTTATTAATTAAGCTTCATCATTATTAATTGAGTTATAATATAATTAATAAGAGTTTATCCTCTACAAATTATTGGTATAATGGTGGTCCTTGTATAAAATACTAAGTACAGTAGTGTATTTAGTTTGATGCATAATAAACTCCCACAAAATTGTACCTACAAAGTACACTAATGTGGTACTTGTTATTTGATGGATTAAGAGCTCATCATGTGCAGTGCACAATAGATTCATCTATATCAATTTTTCTTTGAAAATTATGTTACTTTAAATTTTGTATTTATTTTGTAGAAATTAATAGCCATGCATTAATTGTATAATTTTTTTTACATATGTAATTAATTAAAACTATATTAGACATGAAACAATCAGGCTTGACATTGCCTTAGCCTGCATCAAAAGGTGGTCACTATTCTATTTAAATGTAAGGAATTTTCTTTTTGTTGGAGTAGTAAACAAATTAATGAGTGATTCTTTGAACTCTCATGTGCTAGCTACCAAGAGAATGATGATTTACATAGATTAAACTATCCACTATAGCATCTTATTTTTTAACTATCCGATGTTAAACAGGCTAGAAAATTATAAGGTTTCTCTTATAATGATTGGTGTGCTTAAATGGATAAAATAGCACAAATGACTATCTATTCAAGGTTTCAAGGATCACCAATCTCTTGGTACCCTAAGAAACATTATGTAATTGTTTTATCAAGTTGTGAAGCTGAGTTTGTAGAAGCATATCTAGATGTTTGCCCTGCAAATTGGATGCAACCTGTCATGAATGAATCATCATCACCAACATTACAGTTAAGTTAATGATATGTAACAAATCAACCATAGTAAGAATACCATTTTTCATGGAAACAACAAGTACATTGAGACAAAGTTTCATTACTTTAGAGTTCAAGTAAATAAAGAGAAGCCTATAGTGAAGTATTATTATACTTAAATACTAAGAAACAAGTATGAGTTATGTTGAGAAACAAATGTGAGTTATAAGTCTCATGTTGCATAAAAAAAATGGAGGTTGAACATTTTATAAATGAGATGACACATACATCTATCATCTTAAGATTTGGGATGAATATGTGCTGTCTCTCTCACTTATTTGGATGGGTATTTGAATTTTATACGAGTGTTTGACTTTTGGGTGATTTTGGATGAATGCTTCTCCCTCGTGATGAACAGTTAGTGGTATCAGAACCAGGTTCAAGTAAGGAATCGGCTCCTTGTATTAAAATTATTCTTGACATGGTGTTTTTCCGGCGACTTGTCTCGTTTTAGTGTCCATGATGAGTAAGGGTGTCTGGCAACGGAGGTACAAACATGTAGATGAAAGAGTTTTTGCTTGAGGGGGAGCATGGTGGATATACTCACACTTGAGGGGGAGATTGTTGAGAAACAAGTGTGAATTGTGTTGAAAAACAATTGTGAGTTCTAAGTCTCACATTTCTTAGAAAAGTGAAGGTTGAGCATTTTATAAGTGAGAAGACTCATACACCTGTCACCTTAAGGTTTTGGGTGAATCTGTGGTGTCTGTCTCACTTGTTTGAGTGAGTCTTTGAATTTTAGATGAGTGTTTAACTCAATGTGAATGCTTCCCCCTCATGATGACCTATCATTAAGATCAATTGGAAGATTTGTTCACTCAGGCTATCTAGAGAGACCAATTTCTAAAGTTTAGGAGAAAAATTAAGAATGTTACTGTTGTTCCTTTGATTGGCTGCTTTAGGTAAAACAACATGAACAATAAGATGTAAATTGTGAAGAGGCATAATGTAGGACAAGATTTCCAGCATGCATCCAATATGAGCAATATGTTATTTAGTAATATTTGCTAAAAAGATTCAGTAAGATCAAATCACATTAAATGAAGATTTAAAAAGAATAAAGGTCAAATCAAAACAAATCAAATATAATCCTCATCAAAATCAAATATGTTGTTATCAATTCATATTCCAATTGGAGAAAAGCCTAGCAGGTGCATTGTTATATAAAGATCCATCCTAACAACGAAAGAAGCACGGTGCAAGGGTTGAATATCTAGTGTACTAGGGTTTGTTGTTTAACTCTTTGCTCTTGTTGTTAATTGTGCACCTCTATAGCACCTAAATTTCATATCAAAGGCATAAAGGTCAGGTATGTTAATTGAGTTGTAATTTAACATTCTTTAAATCTAGTTTGTATATTGATTACTAAAGTTATTGATTGAGAGAAACTGAGATTGGTTATCATATTTAGGGGGGTCCAAAATAAAAAGTTACATGTAGTATTAGGAAGAGAGACATTGAACAAGGGTTGTTCAACTAAGATTATTTGTACTAATACTAAAGAGAGTGAATTTCCTGTCTTGGGTTGGAAGCCCCTAGACATTGATCAATCCTTTGTGTTTTTTATTGCTTTATGATTTATTTATTAGTATATGTTAATCTGTTACAAGAATGTTATACTCCAATGCACGAGCCCTGGAAGTTAATGCCTCTGCATGAAACGAACTCGAATCGGTCGGTGTTTACAAGGCTCAAGCTCTTTTCCTCTGAATTGATGCATGTTGCGCAACTTTGTTATGCCTCTATTTAGTTTGGTCATCAGCCATCAGTCATTATACATATGAAACACAACGGAAATAAAGCCAAACGATACTAACTAGTTAATTATGAAAATGCATTTCCGGATTCTGGAAATCAAAATGTTGAAAAAAATCTGAAAGTGCATTTCTGTATTGTTCTGCACCTCCGAAGAACTAAAATGACAGAAATGCAGAAATGCAGTCGAATCCAACATCCAAAAAATGCATTGATCATTTAAACTACATATCAAACACATTAATGTTTAGTTAAATTATATATCTAAACTACTTATTACACAATCTAATGGTCAATTTTTACAAATGTATAGAGAAATAAAAAATGTATAGAGAAATAAAAAACTTACCAAATGTGAGTTTGATTGCGAGTTCTTTTATTGATTGGATGTTGATGGTAGAAACTTAGACATGAGTTGAGAGAGATTGAGAGTCCATGAATTGAGAGAGTTTGTGAGTTGAGAGTAAAAATTAAATGAGGATGGAGAAGAGACTATAGCCCGTATTTGATTTAAAAACATTTAGATATGCATATCCGTAAGTTACACAGAGATGCATATGCATTTTCATATTATTTTTTGACATAATATAATGGTCTAACTAAAAAATGAATGAATTATATGTGAATAAAATGTGTTCGGAGATGCATTTAAAATTTTAAAAATAGTTTTAATTTTTCACTAAAAGAGCCATGCTTAGAGTGGGAAAGTAATTCTTAAAACTAATGACTAATTGCATGAATCGAAGAAATTTCAAACAAATCCAAAGAAAGTGCTAAATCCAATTCAGTGGATTCATTATAATAGGATAACTTAGTTGTTGGTTCAACATTCATTTTAACAAAAATTAAAAGTTATAAATTTAATTCTTGATTATTTTCATAGTCTATTAATAACTTATCACACAAATTTATAAAAATTTAAAACTTGTAGCTGTATAATTCAATCATCATAGTTTAGTAATGGACAACTGAATTCTTTGTCAGAATCACAACCAAGCAGAATAAATATCATGTGCTATTAGATTGCTTATCATCACAAAATACCATAAAATTTAAAGTATTTAGTCAGCAAAGCAAAATGCATATATCAAATATAAATTAGCTAGTTGTGACCTGTGACCCTCTTTCAATTATATATAATATATTGTCCTCAATTATGGTACCGCCATAATGGTTGGACAGAGAGGAAATTATTAAACAAGAAATGGGACAATGTATTTATTGTGTGTAGGGATATAATTATTAACTGCATACAAATGTAAATATTGTGTTTGCGAAGAAAATCATCTAACTGAGTTAGTAAATAAATAAATAAAAAATCTACATAAAGGTGTATTTACAAAATAAATGTGGTCAATTTCTTTTTACATTCATATACATTCTACAAATCCGTTGTAAAATCTCTAAAATATCTCTATATTTTAAATGTACTCCAAAAATATTATTTAAAAAAAAAAAGGTAATTTTGAATGTGCATGTTCGAAGACAATTTTTTTTTATAAAAAAAAGTTGACTTTAGATATGCATATCCGAAATTATCTTATTTTAGAAAAGGAGTATCTTCGGAGATTCATATCCAAAATATTCCTGTTTTTAGTGTTGAAATTTTTTTAATATACATATCTGAAATAATTCAATATTTATTAAAAAATTAAAATCAATATAATTAATTGTATTAATTAAATATATAACATTATAATCTAGATATAATAATAATATTAGTCTAATAAATATTTAAATCAACACTTTATTTTTATATAAAATTAATTAAAAAGTATTATAAAATTAAAATTTATAATTAATTAAATAAAATTATTGAGAAATAAATTATTTGATTCTTCTAGATTTTAGATAATAATATATACAATTTTTGTAAAATTAAATATAAAATATTGCATTTCTAAAAAAATGTATTAAAAAAATAATTTTAAAATTCTTAAAAAATTAAATAAATCATTTCTAAATAAATTTTTTTCTATTTATTTTCTCAATAAATATTCTAAAGTAAGTTATTAACATGAAAATCATTTAATTAAAACGAAAAAAGATAGTATATTATGACAACAATTTTAAATAATAATTAAAACGAATTTATAAAAATTTAAAAAATAAATAAATTAAGGAATAAATATTTAAAATAAAATTCAAAGAAATTTGAGATTTTAGTTAATTGAAATATGCATATCCGAATTAACCAATATCTTAAATTTTTCAATTTTTTAAAGATTTTTTCGGACATGCATATCCGAAAAAATTTCAATCTTAACTTTTTTACGTGCCTTTAAATATACATATTCGAAGAATATTTTAAAAATATTAGGGATATTTTTTACTCTATACATATTCTTCTTAAAGAAATTGCCTAAATGTGTTACACATATATTTATGACAACCAAGATTGCTTTAGGTCTTGCTCACATTATAACTGACAATTAGCCCACTTGATAAAGTTATTGCAGTCGAGTACTTTTTTTTTTCTTCAAGCAAGGTATATTTTGAGAATGAAAAAGATGAAGTTGGTCCTAAGGTTTATCTTGTAAGATTTTGTAGGAAATGTTGTTATCCATTTGTGATTAAGATAGTCAAACATAAGATTCACTGTCAAATAGTGAAGGAGCCGACCAAAAAAATTGATTCATGTGTATAATTTTTTTCTAGTATATTAACAATAACAAATGAATTGATAAATTAACAAAGTTTACACTTAATTTTTATTGACTTGAGATAGACATATATTAAATGTTTAGAGAGATTTTTGTAGAAAACTTAAAAGAAAGAGGTTAATAATACATTTATTTACGATATTTAAGATATGTATGAAAGAGATATCGACTAGTGTGGAGACCCATAGTGGAGAAATAAACATTTTCTCCATTATTGAAGTTTGCATCAAGATTCAACCTTAAATCCTTATCTTTTTATTTTAATTTTAGATGTATTCACGAAACATTTCCAAAAGATATCACCGATCAGATGCATGCTTTTTGCAGATTTATGAAATTCTTCATCAGAAAGAAGAACAAGTGCAAAAAATAGAGAAGAAGAAAAAAACCAAAAAAACAGAATTAATGAATAACAGAATTAGTTGATTTTCTTAGTTAGTTTAAGCAATGTTATTTATGATATTCACAACCTAACTAGCTATAACAAACCTTTATTAACCTACAATAGTAAGTCTAGTTAATTGCATAAGATGACAAATTTTGACTTGTTTAGTAAGTAGAAGGTCATGATAGTTAGATTGATTAAGTTTTGTAGATTACTTGTAGTGCAAATTAAACATGGTAGATGTCGAGCATGTTGAGTTTGGAAATGAAACAATGATAATTCTTTATAGGCAAGGGTTTGGTAAAGAATCTGCTAGTTGAGTCTTTTTATGGATTAGAAGTAATTTGAACATTCCCTTTTGAATTCTTTTTCAAACGAAATGTCAATCAATTTCAAAGTGTTTTGTTCTCTCAATGAAAATAGGATTTGCAGTAATATGTATTGCAATTTGATTATCACAATATAGAATTGGGGATTTGGTGCAATTGATTTCCAATTCTTCAAGCAAGAAAATTAACCATTGAAGCTCATAGGGTGCAAAGGATAATGTCTTATACTCTTCCTGAGAAGAACTTCTTGAAATAATGTTTGCTTCTTAACTCTCCATGAAATTAGTGAAGAACTAAGAAAGAAACAATAACCACTAGTAGATGATCATCTTGTATCAATGCAACTTTCCCAATCTGCATCAGGGAAACCAAGTAATTGAAGTTGTGCTTGTCTCTTGAACAATACGCCTCAACCTGGTGAGCCTTTGAGATATTTTATGACTCTATATGCATTTTCATAATGAATAATGGTAGGTGAATGGAGGAATTGACTGAGTTGTTGTGTGACAAAGACAATGCCAGGCCTTGTAGTGGTTAAGTATAGTAGTTTTCCCACAAGTCTTCTATCATTAACAACATCTTGGTGTAACTTTATTAAGGGATCTAGGGCTATCTTTGCAAGTTTTTCTCTGAGGAATCTTGCATCATGGTGTAACTTTATTAAGGGATCAAAGGGTGTCTTGGAAAATTTTGCTTCGTGGAATCCTACATTATGGATCAAATCAAGACAATGTTTTCTTTGACAAATAGTTATCCCAATTTTAGAGTGAGTTACTTCAATTCCAAGAAAGTATTTCAATTGTTTAAGATCCTAAATTTTGAACTACCTGTCCAAACTTTTCTATATTATATCAAACTCACAAAGGGAATTTCTTGCTAGAATCACATCATCCACATACACCAAATGGACTGTCAAAGAAGACTTCTTGTAAAGAGTGAATAAGGAATAATTAGATGTGGATTTTTTATACCTTTTATCAAGCAAGACTCTTGTTAAATTTTCATACCACTTTCTACTTGTTTGTTTTAAACCATAAAGGGATTTAAGTAGCTTACAAACTTGGTTATGCTAAGGACCTTAACACCTTGAGGAATAATTATGTGAACTTCTTCTTATAAGTCAATATGTAAGAAGGCATTGCTTATATCTAATTAATATAAATGCTAAGACTTGATGGCTTCTACTATAAAAAGAACTCTTACAGTTGTGATCTCGACCACGGGTGAGAATGTTTCAAAAAAATCAATTCCTTCCACTTGATTATATCCCTTTTCAACAAGCCTAGCCTTGTACCTTTCAATTATACAATTTGTCTTGTGTTTTATTTTGTAAATCGACATGCTTCCTGTAACGCCCCGAATTTAATTAATTATTTAATTAAATTGATCGAGGATTTATTCGTTGGAATTAGTTGAAGTTGGGATTTATCGGTATTATTCTAAAGGCGTAATTTGGATTAATATGTTGATTTGAGCAGTTAAGTTGTGGTCGGATTTATTAGTCGGGTTAGTCGGAGGATTATGAATTTGCGAGTCGGTATATTTAAGTTATGGATCGATGGTAGATGCGTAATATTATTGGAAATAATATTTGGGTATGTTGTGTGGTTAATTATTTATGTGTGTTATTTGGCTTAATTGAGTAATTAAAGAGATGTTATGAATTGGGCCTAAGTGGAAAGAATATAACACAATGGATGGGTTATGGGTTAAGCCCATTAGTGAGAAAAGATAGTAAGAGTTAGGGTTTTAGAGATTAAACCTCATAACTCATTTTGTGGAGAAAGAAGAGAAAGAAGAGAAAGAAGAAGAGAGGAAGAGAAGAAAGCTATGGCATGAAGAGAGGGATGACTCCATTGAAGATAAGGATTTTGATAAGGTAAGGGTGGGGTTCTTACTCTCTAAGGGTTGGCATGATGATGTTTATGGTGGGTTAGATTGTATGTTATTCTCCATGGATGTGTGAGTTTGAAATTGTTAGGGTTTATGATTGAATCTATGGAATTGTGCCATTAATCATGTTGTTGATGTTTGTGTATGAATCCATGATTAGAAACATGTTTAGGAACCTTATATGTGTGCTAAATTTGCTTTCAAATGATGTATGGATTTGGTTTGGGTTAATGGGTGTTGTATGAGGGGAATGGGGAAGAAAATGGTGATTTTCTGAGTTTTACGCAGCATAGGTCGACCTACACAGAGGTTTGCGTCGACCTGTGCAGCCTAAATAGGCAAAAATCTGGGTTTCTGATGAATGCGTCGACCTATTGGGTCAGCGTGCGCATACCCGAGGGGGACAGAAACATTTATGCGTCGACCTGAAGATCCTTTGCGTCGACCTGTTGATGTCCATTTTTGACAGATTTGTAAGGACCATAACTTTTGATCTGTAACTCCGTTTTTGGCGCTGTTTGAAGCGTTGGAAAGCTAACGCAATGAACTAAACCATGATGCAATAAAATGATCCATATGATATAGTTTCCTATCATGTTTATTAGGATTAAGTGATGAACTAAGTTGTGTTAAGATATGAGGTATACTCCTTGCGACGAATTGACATAATTGTGTTGTAGTATAACTTGATGTATGTCTTCTTATGATGATACAATGTTATTGAGATGATGATAAGTAACTTCCTTATGATGAATGAGATAATGATGTATGTGATGATATGCATGATTAATAAAGATGTTGTATGCTATATGCGATTAATTGTGCGTATTTGATATGTATGAGTCGACGATGATGCCATGCGATGACTTAATAATATATATGAAATTGAATATAACGTATTATGATGATTAATCGAATTAAGGAATATGATGAATGTGTTGATGTTGTTGGCAATATGATGAATTGTTGATGTTTGTTGTTGTTGTGCAACATAATGAATTGTTGTTGTTGTAACATGATGAATCGTTGTAGTTGTTGTAACATGTTGATGTTTGTTGTTGTTGTGCAATATGTTGAATTGTTATTGTTGCTATAACATGATGAATTTTTCATTGTTGTTGTAGACTCTATGGTCACTATTGATAAGTTGTATTATGTTGATAAGAATGAAGTTGAACAGATGTTGTATGTTGATATGATGTGAGGACGTGATTGAGATGTGGTAAATTACTATGATACGGTTATTGCCATAGAACCTTGGCATTGAGTTGATGTTGTTTAGTTGATGTGGTTATGTTGTTTAAGTTGATTATGTCGTTCAAGTTGATTATGTCGTTTAAGTTGATTAAATGGTTTAAGTTATGTTTGTGGATGTGCATCATTTGAGTCGCATCCATTGCATCGTTTGAGACGGCCCTTGTGGCAAATGTTTGAGACGGCCCTTGTGGCAAATGTTTGAGACGGCCCTTGTGGCAAATGTTTGAGACGGCCCAATGGCAACTGTTTGAGACGGGAGTTTTACTCCAATGGTACCACATGCATATGCATAAGTTTGAGTCACATTCGAGTCGCATTTGAATTGCATTTGAATTGTGTTTGGATTGTTGAGATGACGAGGTGTTTGTTGTGACGTGATAATGATATGTTTGTTGTGACGTATTTGATATCATACTTGTATATTTGAATAAGTGATTAGTGACACCGTTGCCGTTTTGAAAGTTGTATTATGTCGATAAGTTGTTTTACGGTGAAACTTGTTGTAAGATGTTCTGTGATGTGAAGTGGTGAAATTATGTATGATCTATATCTCCTATATTATTTATCATGCATTCCTTTATATTGTAAGATATCTCACCCCTTTGCTGATATTTCCCCTACCATGGGAAATGGGCAGGTACTCAAGATTAGTCGTGGATGTTCGAGGTTATTGATGTGAAGTCTTGATGATTGCTTTATGGCAAGTCGAGTCGGTGTATATTGCTCTGATACGTAGCACTCGGGGGATTAGTCGTTATTACTTGATTATTGTATTCCATGATGACACTTGTGTTAAGTTGAATAATAAAGATGCTTATAAGTTTAAGTTGTAAGTGGTGAATGAAGTTTTGTTCTGAATGCTATGTATCTTTATTAAATGCAATATAAGTATGTTTGTTCGGTTAAGTCGAATTGTGACATCCCATCGTTTGATGAATATTTTTAAATGCACTATGATTTTCTCTTATATTTGCGGGGTAGATTTGGCGTGTTACACTTCCTATAAGTTTGATATGAGTTGGAGTGTCCATAAAAATCCAAGTTCTGTCTTGCTGCAAGGCTTACAACTCATAATTCATAACTTGAACCTAACATTCTTGAGTGCTAGCTTGGTTGTAATTGGTAGTATCAATCAGTAGTGAGAGACATAGTAAGGTTGTTATATGCACTTGAAATTTTAGTATATGAAAGATAATGATAGATTTGGCAGATAATACATGAAGACTTTCGTGTGATTGAATTCAATGAGATTGCATACGTAATCTGACAAGTGGTTAGGTTTATGTTTAGTTCTATTGATTTTCTAATGTTTTGGTTAATGTCGGTTAAAAGTTTAGTGTCATGTGGGTTATCATTCACCTGATCAGAGCTTTTTGTGCGTTTATCAAGTTCATCACGTGTAGGATGTAAATGAGGTATGGAGTCAGTGTCAATATTTAGGGAAGTGTATTCTTGGTTAGGTTCAATGTTAGTGACAATGCTAGGGATGGTAGGGGAGGAGATTATAGAGTGGCAATTCCAATGGAAATGTGGATTCAAGTTATGGAAAGGTAGTTCATGCTCATGATAAGTTACATATCTAAAGATGAAAATAGTTTTGGTGTTGGAATCAAGTAAAACTACTCCTTTGACACCTTGCTTCTATCCTTAGTAAATAGATTTCCTGACTCATACATCCAGTTTTGTTCTATGGTTCTAAATAGTATAGGCATAACATAGAGAACCAAATATTTTGAGGTCATTAAGGTCAGGGTGATCACCATATTTATGGAATTTAGGTGACTTGTTTTGAAAGATTTGACTAGGAATTATGTTTATGATATAGGTGGTCTGTAAGATTGCATATAACCAATATTTGTTTAGGTAATTTTGATCGAAAAAGTAATATTCTCCGAAAATTTAATATATATTGATGTTTTCTTTCCACACGCCCATTTTGTGGGGAGTCTCAACACAACTAATTTGATATTCTATCCCTTTGGATTCATAAAAGTGGGACATTAGAAACTCATATCCATTATCACTTCTCACAATTTTGACATGACTGTGGTATTGAGTTTCAATCATTGTTATAAATTTTTGGATAAGGTTAGGGACTTCATACTTATATTTACACAAAATGATCCAAGTAAATATACAATGATCATCTAAGGAAATTAAGAAATATTTATGGCCATGAATACATGAGATAGAAATAAGACCCCAAATGTTAAATAAAACATTTCCTAACATTTTTCTGCTTTATTTGTGATGAGAGGGAATTTCAACTTTCTTTGCCTAACATAATGACATATATCACATACATAATTGTGATCAACATTTACAAAGGGAAAGTTTTTAATGCAAATTCAAAACTCTAGTATTTGAGATGTGTTCTAGCCTGAAGTGCCAAAGGATTTCTTTTGGAAAGATTATGGATGATTTGGCTATTGTAGTAGGCGTGTCTTTTATGGTAAGGTATTACAATCCCACTACGAGTTCAGCCAAACCAATTATATTCAAAGTTTTCTTTTCCTATATCCAGCATTGATCATGATCAAATGTAACATTGTCATCATTATCAGGTCCATATTAAAATCAGCAACAACTAAGTCATCTAAAATGATTAAACTAAGAGAAAAATCCAGAGTCCCTGCATGTTTGACTATAAACACATGTCAATTTGTCATTTTGACTTGTACGAGAGTAATTCATGATAGGAATTGATTTTTTTTAGTGTTGTATTTTGACTTATCTTTATGTTGGTTCAGATTGATTTGGTTAGATTTGATTTAGTTTATTTTAGAATTGTTAGATGAATTTAATTTTGTATGATTTGATTAGATTCGATTTGGTTCAAATTAATTTGCCTCAAATTGATTTAGCCCAAATTGATATGGTGTGATTTGATTTTGTTCAAATTGTTTTGGTTTGATTTGGAATGGATTAGATTAGATTGAATTGCTTCAATTTGATCTAGTTTGATACAATTTTTTCCCGCTTTATTTGATTTAAATTGATTTGGTTCATTTGACTTATTGCTTTTGTTTGGTCCTTCTCTTTAAATGTTCCTTCTTTCTCAGTTGGTTTTTCTCTTTGACTTCTTCAGTTGCTCATTTTCTCTTTTATTATTGCTCATCTCTATAATGATTCTTCTTATGTGTTGTTAGTTGACTTAGTTCAATTGGCTATGATATTAGTTAGATGACTTATTTTTAGGGTTAATATGTAATAAGCTTAAAGGTTAACAAGCTTTAGCTTGAAGGGGTGTTAGATTTATGTTATTTATTGTTGAGTATTTTTTTATTTGGAAAACTCTTAATGCTTCATGTTAATGTATTGTGCGTTTGAAAGGAGGTGTTAGATAATACGTAGTGAGCATTTTTGTTATAGTTGAGCGAAATTTATATTTTTTATGTAACCCTTATTTTCATACGTTGTGATATTCATATTATTGAAACTTTAGTCTTTCAACCCCACTAGTGAATCGGGGCAGAACAGAGAAAACTACCTTATGTTGAGGGTGCGAGTGGGAAAGTTAAAAATTTCATCCAACCTGTCACATGGCCATTTTAAGGGATGAAAAACGGATCTGCTTGTCTTGCAAAAATTATGTATACAAATGAGTCATAATAGGGAAAACATAGTAGAGGGGGAATGCCAAAAATCTTGGCTCGTCCTTCCGAAAAAATGGGATGGTGCAGACCCTACACCCTTAAATTCTAAAAGTGGAAAAACCATGTTCGTCCCGTTAATGCTTGCGCTTGCCAAAGTCCTCCAAAACGGGGTATGACGTGTCAAACATAATAGATGGTGCATATGCCTAAAACCTTATTTCGACCCATCGAAAATTACAGACAAAACGAATATGCTTGGCAAGTCGTACCCGTTTTGCAACCCCTAAAAAAACAATTTTAGAAGTGTGAAATTTGAGTTTGACATTTTTTTTATTATTCTAAAGTATAATTGATTATATCTAAAATTGTTTTTTCTTGAAATTAAAATTTGTGATTTTTGAATTTAAACATGTTTTTTAATCTTAATTTTAATGTTTAAGTTTGTATATATTCAACATAAATTATCTACTTCAACTTATTTTTAAACAAAATCAAATTACCCAAAATTAATTTTGTAAAATTAATTAACTTAAAATCATTTTTTGCTACCACATAATCAAATACAATAGGTTGGATAGGCTTCAAGTAAAATATTATTCGCAAATGAGACTAAAAAATGATAATGTGGTGGTAGTACTCCATCCAACGGCATGGAAATGTCACACTCATGTGATTATTGCTACATTTTCCCTAAAGAAAATGATGTCAATGGTTATCCATTGTTGAAGCAAAAATTTCAAAAGGGAAATGCATGTCCACATGCAAAAACGTTGGAGTACCCTACATTTAATCATAGCGAATTTAAACTTATAAAGCAATCTTTCTGCACTGAAATATCAAACTAGATTCCAAGAAGCTCCCCCATTATATTAGTGTATGATTGACACGTGATGTTTCCTAAGTTTCACACAAACTACATGTGCATTAGCTAGTTATACTTATCCATTTTAGAACATAGAAAAAGAATAGTGTACCACTTTCTCTCTTTCTTCATGATTAATCCAAGTAGGCAAGTGTTTAAGTTTGAACTGAAATAATAATTACATCAAAGGTTCGGTTCTTTATAATTAGGTCACCTTGGCCCATCCAAATGATTGTACGGCTAAATCAAGAAGATTAGCCAATATAAGTAGTAGCAATATATTTCATCTCTAAGTTACTAGTAATATAAGATTGATATATTTTATTGAGAAAGAAGTGTGAGTTTGGTTCACATTGTTTAGAAAAATAGAGGTTGAACGTTTTATAAATGAGAGATATATCTATCACTTTAAGGTTTTGAGTGATTATGTGGTGTCTCTCTCATTTGTTTAGGTGAGTCTTTAATCTTTAGGTGAGTGTTTAATCCAATGTGAATGTTTCTCCCTCACGATGACCCAACAATGATATCAGAGCCCGTTCGAGAAAGAGATCGGCTCTCGTTGTTAGGAGGCGTGTCTCGTTGTAGAGTCCATGACGAGTAAGGGTTTTTGTCAACGGCGATAGGGATGTCAACGGGACAGTGAATGTTCGGATGATGCTTCCCCGCTCCCCGCCCCACCCCGAAATTTATTCCCCATCATCGTCCCTAATCTCCGCCACGGGGGAATATTTTCATCCATCCCCATCCCCACAGAGATCCACAGATATCGAATTTTAAAAAAAAAATTATACTTTTCGATCAAAACTATGAGTATTTCATTTTTTTCCTTTGTTAAAAAAACACATATATTTTGCATCTTTCTTTTTCTAAAAAAATAAAAATGTATCTTGCATCAATAACAATAAATAAACAAAAGCACTTGTTTTTGCTAATATTTTTTTGTAAAAAATATTAATAGAACTTGTTGCTATCATGCTTCCACTAATTTACTACTATGGTACCGCTGTCG
Source organism: Vicia villosa (assembly GCF_029867415.1). Taxonomy (NCBI): domain Eukaryota; kingdom Viridiplantae; phylum Streptophyta; class Magnoliopsida; order Fabales; family Fabaceae; genus Vicia; species Vicia villosa. Next base: position 167,323,498 of record NC_081181.1, read on the forward strand.
TCCAGTACAAGTGGTTTATTATGTGTGAGTGTGACAAATTCATAACTACTAATTTATTAATTGAATCAAAAACATGTTAATAATGGAAGTAAAGTGAATTTGTTGAGTAATTATTATAAGTACAATGAACAAAGGAGAGTGGTTGTTGCGATGATGATGAGAATAGAGAAGATGATGAATGGAGAAGACAAAGATAACTGAGAAAAGAAAAGAAAAAAGGAGACAGTGTGTACATTCTATGTATTGGGTGCACTTTATTATAAGTACAATGAACAAAGGAGAGTGGTTATAGAATATAGTGTTGTATTATTTTAATAATAAAATTAAGAATTTTATGGTACAAAGAAAAAAAAACCACAATTTTAATGTGGTGGCAAAAAATCAAATAAGGGTATTTTGAACTTTTCCACAACCATTAATTTTCTTATATTATAGATGATAGATTTTTTTTGGAAGAAAGAAGTTAAAAAGTGATGAAAGAGAAAAAAATAGAGAACAGAGAATGATTTGATATGTTTGATAAAATATAGAGTTGTATTATTTTAATAATAAAATTAAGAATTTTATGGTAGAAAGACCAAAAAACCACAATTTTAATGTGGTGGCAAAAAATCAAATAAGGGTATTTTGGACTTTTCCACAAGCATTAATTTTCTTAAATTATAGATGATAGATTTTTTTTGGAAGAAATAAGTGAAAAAGTAATGAAAGAGAAAAAAAATAGAGAACAGAGAATGATTTGATAAGTTTGATAAAATATAGAGTTGTGTTATTTTAATAATAAAATTAAGAATTTTATGGTAGAAAGACCAAAAAACCACAATTTTAATGTGGTGGCAAAAAATCAAATAAGGGTATTTTGGACTTTTCCACAAGCATTAATTTTCTTATATTATAGATGATAGATTTTTTTTGGAAGAAATAAGTGAAAAAGTAATGAAAGAGAAAAAAAATAGAGAACAGAGAATGATTTGATAAGTTTGATAAAATATAGAGTTGTGTTATTTTAAAAATAAAATTAAGAACTTTATGGTACAAAGACCAAAAAACCACAATTTTAATGTGGTGGCAAAAAATCAAATAAGGGTATTTTGAACTTTTCCACAACCATTAATTTTCTTATATTATAGATGATAGATTTTTTTTGGAAGAAAGAAGTGAAAAAGTGATGAAAGAGAAAAAAATAGAGAACAGAGAATGATTTGATATGTTTGATAAAATATAGAGTTGTATTATTTTAATAATAAAATTAAGAATTTTATGGTAGAAAGACAAAAAAACCACAATTTTAATGTGGTGGCAAAAAATCGAATAAGGGTATTTTGGACTTTTCCACAGCCATTAGCTAGTTATACTTATCCATTTTAGAACATAGAAAAAGAATAGTGTACCACTTTCTCTCTTTCTTCATGATTAATCCAAGTAGGCAAGTGTTTAAGTTTGAACTGAAATAATAATTACATCAAAGGTTCGGTTCTTTATAATTAGGTCACCTTGGCCCATCCAAATGATTGTACGGCTAAATCAAGAAGATTAGCCAATATAAGTAGTAGCAATATATTTCATCTCTAAGTTACTAGTAATATAAGATTGATATATTTTATTGAGAAAGAAGTGTGAGTTTGGTTCACATTGTTTAGAAAAATAGAGGTTGAACGTTTTATAAATGAGAGATATATCTATCACTTTAAGGTTTTGAGTGATTATGTGGTGTCTCTCTCATTTGTTTAGGTGAGTCTTTAATCTTTAGGTGAGTGTTTAATCCAATGTGAATGTTTCTCCCTCACGATGACCCAACAATGATATCAGAGCCCGTTCGAGAAAGAGATCGGCTCTCGTTGTTAGGAGGCGTGTCTCGTTGTAGAGTCCATGACGAGTAAGGGTTTTTGTCAACGGCGATAGGGATGTCAACGGGACAGTGAATGTTCGGATGATGCTTCCCCGCTCCCCGCCCCACCCCGAAATTTATTCCCCATCATCGTCCCTAATCTCCGCCACGGGGGAATATTTTCATCCATCCCCATCCCCACAGAGATCCACAGATATCGAATTTTAAAAAAAAATTTATACTTTTCGATCAAAACTATGAGTATTTCATTTTTTTCCTTTGTTAAAAAAACACATATATTTTGCATCTTTCTTTTTCTAAAAAAATAAAAATGTATCTTGCATCAATAACAATAAATAAACAAAAGCACTTGTTTTTGCTAATATTTTTTTGTAAAAAATATTAATAGAACTTGTTGCTATCATGCTTCCACTAATTTACTACTATGGTACCGCTGTCGTCCAGTACAAGTGGTTTATTATGTGTGAGTGTGACAAATTCATAACTACTAATTTATTAATTGAATCAAAAACATGTTATTAATGGAAGTAAAGTGAATTTGTAGAGTAATTATTATAAGTACAATGAACAAAGGAGAGTGGTTGTTGCGATGATGATGAGAATAGAGAAGATGATGAATGGAGAAGACAAAGATAACTGAGAAAAGAAAAGAAAAAAGGAGACAGTGTGTACATTCTATGTATTGGGTGCACTTTATTATAAGTACAATGAACAAAGGAGAGTGGTTATAGAATATAGTGTTGTATTATTTTAATAATAAAATTAAGAATTTTATGGTACAAAGACCAAAAAACCACAATTTTAATGTGGTGGCAAAAAATCAAATAAGGGTATTTTGGACTTTTCCACAACCATTAATTTTCTTATATTATAGATGATAGATTTTTTTTGGAAGAAAGAAGTTAAAAAGTGATGAAAGAGAAAAAAATAGAGAACAGAGAATGATTTGATATGTTTGATAAAATATAGAGTTGTATTATTTTAATAATAAAATTAAGAATTTTATGGTAGAAAGACCAAAAAACCACAATTTTAATGTGGTGGCAAAAAATCAAATAAGGGTATTTTGAACTTTTCCACAAGCATTAATTTTCTTAAATTATAGATGATAGATTTTTTTTGGAAGAAATAAGTGAAAAAGTAATGAAAGAGAAAAAAAATAGAGAACAGAGAATGATTTGATAAGTTTGATAAAATATAGAGTTGTGTTATTTTAATAATAAAATTAAGAATTTTATGGTAGAAAGACCAAAAAACCACAATTTTAATGTGGTGGCAAAAAATCAAATAAGGGTATTTTGGACTTTTCCACAAGCATTAATTTTCTTATATTATAGATGATAGATTTTTTTTGGAAGAAATAAGTGAAAAAGTAATGAAAGAGAAAAAAAATAGAGAACAGAGAATGATTTGATAAGTTTGATAAAATATAGAGTTGTGTTATTTTAAAAATAAAATTAAGAACTTTATGGTACAAAGACCAAAAAACCACAATTTTAATGTGGTGGCAAAAAATCAAATAAGGGTATTTTGAACTTTTCCACAACCATTAATTTTCTTATATTATAGATGATAGATTTTTTTTGGAAGAAAGAAGTGAAAAAGTGATGAAAGAGAAAAAAATAGAGAACAGAGAATGATTTGATATTTTTGATAAAATATAGAGTTGTATTATTTTAATAATAAAATTAAGAATTTTATGGTAGAAAGACCAAAAAACCACAATTTTAATGTGGTGGCAAAAAATCGAATAAGGGTATTTTGGACTTTTCCACAACCATTAATTTTCTTATATTATAGATGATAGATTTTTTTTTGGAAGAAAGAAGTGAAAAAGTGATGAAAGAGAAAAGAAAAAAAATAGAGAATAGAGAGAGATTTGATATGTTTGATAGAATATAGAGTTGTATTATTTTAATAATAAAATTAAGAATTTTATGGTAGAAAGACAAAAAAACCACAATTTTAATGTGGTGGCAAAAAATCAAATAAGGATATTTTAGACTTTTCCACAACCATTAATTTTCTTATATTATAGATGATAGATTTTTTTTGGAAGAAAGATGTGAAAAAGTGATGAAAGAGAAAAAAAAATAGAGAATAGAGAGAGATTTGATATGTTTGATAGAATATAGTGTTGTATTATTTTAATAATAAAATTAAGAACTTTATGGTAGAAAGACCAAAAAACCACAATTTTAATGTGGTGGCAAAAAATCGAATAAGGGTATTTTGGACTTTTCCACAACCATTAATTTTCTTATATTATAGATGATAGATTTTTTTTGGAAGAAAGAAGTGAAAAAGTGATGAAAGAGAAAAAAATAGAGAACAGAGAATGATTTGATATGTTTGATAAAATATAGAGTTGTATTATTTTAATAATAAAATTAAGAATTTTATGGTAGAAAGACCAAAAAACCACAATTTTAATGTGGTGGCAAAAAATCAAATAAGGGTATTTTGGACTTTTCCACAAGCATTAATTTTCTTATATTATAGATGATAGATTTTTTTTGGAAGAAATAAGTGAAAAAGTAATGAAAGAGAAAAAAAATAGAGAACAGAGAATGATTTGATAAGTTTGATAAAATATAGAGTTGTGTTATTTTAAAAATAAAATTAAGAACTTTATGGTACAAAGACCAAAAAACCACAATTTTAATGTGGTGGCAAAAAATCAGATAAGGGTATTTTGAACTTTTCCACAACCATTAATTTTCTTATATTATAGATGATAGATTTTTTTTGGAAGAAAGAAGTTAAAAAGTGATGAAAGAGAAAAAAATAGAGAACAGAGAATGATTTGATATGTTTGATAAAATATAGAGTTGTATTATTTTAATAATAAAATTAAGAATTTTATGGTAGAAAGACCAAAAAACCACAATTTTAATGTGGTGGCAAAAAATCGAATAAGGGTATTTTGGACTTTTCCACAACCATTAATTTTCTTATATTATAGATGATAGATTTTTTTTGGAAGAAAGAAGTGAAAAAGTGATGAAAGAGAAAAGAAAAAAAATAGAGAATAGAGAGAGATTTGATATGCTTGATAGAATATAGAGTTGTATTATTTTAATAATAAAATTAAGAATTTTATGGAAGAAAGACCAAAAAACCACAATTTTAATGTGGTGGCAAAAAATCAAATAAGGATATTTTAGACTTTTCCACAACCATTAATTTTCTTATATTATAGATGATAGATTTTTTTTGGAAGAAAGATGTGAAAAAGTGATGAAAGAGAAAAAAAAATAGAGAACAGAGAGAGATTTGATATGTTTGATAGAATATAGTGTTGTATTATTTTAATAATAAAATTAAGAACTTTATGGTAGAAAGACCAAAAAACCACAATTTTAATGTGGTGGCAAAAAATCGAATAAGGGTATTTTGGACTTTTCCACAACCATTAATTTTCTTATATTATAGATGATAGATTTTTTTTGGAAGAAAGATGTGAAAAAGTGATGAAAGAGAAAAAAAAAATAGAGAACAGAGAGAGATTTGATATGTTTGATAGAATATAGTGTTGTATTATTTTAATAATAAAATTAAGAACTTTATGGTAGAAAGACCAAAAAACCACAATTTTAATGTGGTGGCAAAAAATCAAATAAGGGTATTTTGGACTTTTCCACAACCATTAATTTTCTTATATTTTAGATGATAGATTTTTTTTGGAAGAAAGATGTGAAAAAGTGATGAAAGAGAAAAAAAATAGAGAATAGAGAGAGATTTGATATGTTTGATAGAATATAGTGTTGTATTATTTTAATAATAAAATTAAGAATTTTATGGTACAAAGACCAAAAAACCACAATTTTAATGTGGTGGCAAAAAATCAAATAAGGGTATTTTGGACTTTTCCACAACCATTAATTTTCTTATATTATAGATGATAGATTTTTTTTGGAAGAAAGATGTGAAAAAGTGATGAAAGAGAAAAAAAAATAGAGAATAGAGAGAGATTTGATATGTTTGATACAATATAGTGTTGTATTATTTTAATAATAAAATTAAGAACTTTATGGTAGAAAGACCAAAAAACCACAATTTTAATGTGGTGGCAAAAAATCGAATAAGGGTATTTTGGACTTTTCCACAACCATTAATTTTCTTATATTATAGATGATAGATTTTTTTTGGAAGAAAGAAGTGAAAAAGTGATGAAAGAGAAAAAAAATAGAGAATAGAGAGAGATTTGATATGTTTTATAGAATATAGTGTTGTGTTATTTTAATAATAAAATTAAGAATTTTATGGTAGAAAGACCAAAAAACCACAATTTTAATGTGGTGGCAAAAAATCAAATAAGGGTATTTTGGACTTTTCCACAACCATTAATTTTCTTATATTATAGATGATAGATTTTTTTTGGAAGAAAGATGTGAAAAAGTGATGAAAGAGAAAAAAAAAATAGAGAATAGAGAGAGATTTGATATGATTGATAGAATATAGTGTTGTATTATTTTAATAATAAAATTAAGAACTTTATGGTAGAAAGACAAAAAAACCACAATTTTAATGTGGTGGCAAAAAATCAAATAAGGGTATTTTGGACTTTTCCACAAGCATTAATTTTCTTATATTATAGATGATAGATTTTTTTTGGAAGAAAGATGTGAAAAAGTGATGAAAGAGAAAAAAAAATAGAGAATAGAGAGGGATTTGATATGTTTGATAGAATATAGTGTTGTATTATTTTAATAATAAAATTAAGAACTTTATGGTAGAAAGACCAAAAAACCACAATTTTAATGTGGTGGCAAAAAATCAAATAAGGGTATTTTGGACTTTTCCACAACCATTAATTTTCTTATATTATAGATTATTCAATTAGATTATGTTGTGATTAAACTTTTGTTTGCAATTATATTTTATAATTATGTACTATTTTATTGTGTGTCATACCTATGTGTAAAATTTAAATTTAAATTATGAACTTGTGAAGTTTTTTATAATATGATATTTTCAAAAAATTTAAGTGCTAGTTATATTTTGTAGAGACCGAATCATCCGGTTCGACAGATTTTATACCTATATAATTTTGCTATAACGTCCGGTCTATTCAACCGAGTTATCCGGTTTAACCCGGTTTAGTTATGCGGTTCGACCAATAAACCAGTGACTCAATACCCTCATTGGTTTGATGTCCGGTCTAGTTTTTAAAACACTATTTTTAATGTAAAAAATATAAGCAGAAGGTGGGATCAATAATAACTGTCACGTGTACTAAAATTATTCACAATATTTAAATTTTAGATTAATTGTTACGCACCATTATCATAAAATATTTTTTACAGTCAATATATCACAATTATTTATAAATAATATTTTAAATATAATTGATAAATAAATTAAATATTTATAAAGTTTTATCACAGTTATTTTTAAGTAATATTTTAAATATAATTAATAAATAAATTAAATATTTATAAAATTTTAACGGCAAAACTTCTTTATACGGATTTTAATTAAATTCTTTAAAATAATCATTAAATTTTAATACAATACATTTAACTGAGTTAAAATAGCAACCAAAAAAAAAGATTTTTTAGGCTGAGAATACAAAATATTAAAATTCTATAAAAGTTGCATTATGATGAATGATTTGTTAAATGCAAAAGTCAGAATACCAAACCGCACACAGTGTCACATGCTCCCATCTATTATTAAATAAGAGTTCAAATATTTTGGCTAAATAAGATATCGTTTTTGTATGCTTCCCATGTTATTTCTTTTATATTTTCATCAAGATATTACTTGCAGAGCAAGAGTCCTATTACCAAACAATCAAAAATTGGGAGACATATACATTTAAGATTAACTGCAATAAAAAAAAATCTAGAATATCAAAATAAAAATGGACACAAATGTAATAGAACGGTTAATAATTTTTTTCAAGTAGCTTAAGATTTAAACTCTTCACATTTTTTAATATGAAAAAGCAAAAAATTCCAAATTTAAGTTAGGATTTTAGATAAGAAAGTGGGAGAAGGTGTTATGCATAGTAAAGATGTTGTCCTTAAAAGTTTGAATTTGGCGGAGCTTCTGTCCCTTTTTAAATCTTTAAATTTTCATATCATTTAGAGGTCTATGACTAGGTGACTCAGTGAAGAAGAAACAAATATGATTTATTTTCATATCTGTGTTCAAAATAGAAAGAAAAAAAATCTCTTTTGTCCCTCCACATTAAAGAGGAGTGGATTGAGAGTCTTAGTGAGGTTACAATGATGAGGTTGTGAATATTTTACTAATTAATTCTTGGATTTATTTTTTGATATACCTACTTTAAATATTGTTTGGTTCTCTACTATCTCTTTTGAAGATAAATTTATGATTTCTTATGAGTTTCCTTGCATTATGATTTATTTTGTGATGGCCCATAGTGACAATAAACAGAGCTATGGTTTGAACGACTTTAAATTCTCTTACTTTAAAAGGTTTAGTCCGCTTATTAGAAGTTATGTATGGAAGATTGTTAATTTGTTATTTGCTTTGCATACGTGCCTCTCGTTTGTTGTCTTATTTTTGTCAAATTGATCCAGAAATTTGAATCCTAGTCTATGTTGAGGATTTTAACATATCTCTCTCATAAGTTTCCTTTATAAACTAGTGGTCAATGTATTAGTGTCTAGATTTTCCTTGAGTGTGAATAAACTTATCTCTCCTAACAAGTATGTGTTTATCAAAGGCAGACAATTTGTTGATGGGGGTGATGGTGGTGAAAGAGGTTATGGGTTTGTCCAGGAAGATCAAGAAGGATTTTCTTATCTTAAAAGTTGATTTTGAGAAGTCTTGTAATTTTATTAGGTGGACCTTCCTTGAAAGAGAACGCTTATTCTATTAAACTTATTGTCATGGTTAATGATAGTCTACTTAAGAAATTAACATCCATTGAGGGCTCAAACAAGGGGATCTTTTTCCCATTTATAGTTTCTTTTAGTTGTTAAGGGTTTAAATGTGTTGTTTAGTAGGGTGGGGGTATCTTAATATTTTCTTGGGTTTTAAGGCTAGATCCTCTGATATGGTGGTTTTTTCATTTACAATATGCATATGATACCTAATCTTAGAAGAGGCTATCATTGAGAACCTATGGGTTATTAAAGAAATTGTTAAAGGTTTTGAATTATCCTCGAGTATCTGGGTGAACTTATCTAATAGTATCCTTATTGTTGGTGATTTTAGTATCATCAATGCAATTTTGGTAGTAATGTGATTTACTGAAGGCCGATGCAATTATGCGTTAAGCTTGAAACGAGTTAGGGTAGTGCGGAGTGCACGCTCGTAGAGCCAAACGTACAATTGAATATGAATAATAGAAACGGGGTTCCAAGGGGCGGAGCCCCTGGCGGGGTCCAAGGGGCAGCGCCCCTGGCGGGGTGCGGGGCAGCGCCCCGTCGGGGTCCAAGGGGCGGAGCCCCTGGCGGGGTCCAAGGGGCAGCGCCCCTGGCTGGGGTCCCGCTGCCAGGTCAGCGGGCGGGGTGCGGGGCAGCGCCCCGAGCAAAAATTTCGTTTGAATAAGTCGCACCCTTTCCCAACGGACTTAACCGTTTTACCGAACAGATGCTTCGTTTCCAACCAACATAACTGTTTTTTACCGAACAGGTGTGTCTGTTCGTTGCTATTATTGGTCTCCTATATAAGGAGTCTTTCGGTCTCGATTTGACATACGAAATCATACACTTCCTCTACATTCTGATCTGTTCTCCATTGTCAGAAACAGATTGATTCTTCAAGAATTATCCCCGCAAAGATTTCGTGAACCCAGACAAGTATAGGGTCGAAATACTTTGTTCGGAAAGTGAACGAACACGATTCTTGAAGATATCCAGGATTATCACACCAAATCTCTAACACTTATTGGGATTAATGTTGCTACAGATTTTATGTCAACGGCTAAAGTATTTTTATACTACAAGAAATAGAATTTTACTTTCAAGTATTTGGGTCATTTAGTTGGAGCTAAACCTCACAAAGTATCAACTAAAAACCTTTCACCAATATTATCTATGAAATACTAAATTAATGGAGTTATAAGCATGTTGGTTTAGGAGGGAAATTGGTCCTGATAAACTTCATCCCTATCGTTTATCTGTCTTTCTTGAAGATGTCAGTTAGGGTTTGAAAGATGATAATTAGGGTGCATATGAAACTTATTTTGGACGGGGTTAAAGAGAAGTCTAAATTTTCTTTGGTTCAGTGGTATAATGTTTGTAAAAGTGTTAAGAGGGCTCGACGTAAAACATCCACACCTAGTAAATCTCACCTTCTTAGGTAAATGGAAACATCAATTAATTTTGAATGGCTTGAATTGTTGTGTGATATTATTTCTGCCACATATAGATTTCAAGTAGTAGCCTCCATTTCTAGTGGTAGGGTTGTTAAGTTCATAAGGAATTTGAAAAAATGTATATCTTTCTAAGGGTGAAAAGATATATCCCTTATTGGATTGAACCTAGATGATGCTTATGACTAGTTCATGAATGGTATTTTGAGAAAACTGGGAAATAAGTTACTCTATTCCTTTTGGAATGACCCTTGGATGAGTAATATTTTCTTGAGTGTTAGGATCCTTGGTTTTTTTTTAGATATCTTCACAACGAGACCATAAAGTGGGGAGCATGGGCAACACTTCCATGAGTGTTAGGTTCCCTGGGTTATTTCAAATCTATATTCAACAAGACCATAAGGTGAATAACACGAGTCATTAGGAGGATGTCATTTGGACTTGGAGTCTTACTTGGAGGTGGGGTTTGTCTGTTCAAGAGCATGGGTTAGTTAAAAATATTATCTCGGTTACTCATATGTTTTCCTTTGGTTAGGATGAAGATATTGGGTGGAAGAGACATGGTGATGGTAGATCTTTTTCAGTTTAAAGTGCATATATTGTTTTGTAGATAATATGCTTCAAGATGAAGATCAATTGCATGATGTTTTCCCGCTTTTACTACTTTTATGGAAAAGCATGGCATCTTCTAAGATTATTGTCTTCTCTTGGTAATTATTTTAGGATATGATTCCCACAAGAGATAACTATTTTACACGTAGTGTAATTATAGATCTGTATGGGATCATATTTATTCCTTTTACCACGACACTAAAGAGATAACTAGTCTTTTTGTGACTTGTGATGTGGATGGTGGTTTGAGGAATAATATTTTTAGATGATTAAGATGGTTATTAATGTTACCTTGGGACTTAGGTTATTTATTTGAGATGTTTAGATCTCTTGGAACTAGGTAAATTGTTATAGTATGATTGACCTTGATTTGGAATTTTGTAATTTAGAATATTTAGAAATCCCAATAGAGATTCCATTTTCTCACGTAAGACAATAATAATTAAGAAACTGGTGGACAAGAACACCCGCCCTTCTTAGAAATGGTACCTTGGTAAGAACTCTGGCTTTCGTGCTTTTTTTACGAGTGGCTTGGGGAATTTATCATGTGCATGAATTATTAGAGGTTTAAGGGCTTGACTTCGAAGTTCACAAAGTTCTTTGTTTTGGTTTTTCTTGGTGTAATGGTGGTTATATTTTCTCCCATGCAATGACGACTTCTAGTCTCTAGTCACCAAATGGTGTTTGGTCCCATTTTTCTGGCTCCATTCTAATGAGCTTCTGGTTTTGCATGTTTTCATCTTATGTGTTTTGATGTAATTGATTTTGTTGTTGTTTTCTTATTATTATTTGTTGTTTCTCGAATACCACATGTGCGTTATACTTACTACCGAAACCACTCATAAAAAACACTAGAGCGACCTATCAGAGGCTGATGGAAAGCGATAAGGGAGGTTATTTTTTCTACAAAAGGTCAATCTTTGCATGCCTCAAAAGACTAAATTGCAATCAGAGGAGGATTATTTTGTGAAGATGATTTAAGGGTAACAACGATGTTATGTGGTCGGTAAAGAAGGCTTCAGGAAGGTCGGGAAGATTGTTAATCATGTGGAATCCAAATCTATTTTTTCCTTTGATTAGTTTTGATAGAGAAGGTTTTGTAGGTATTCAAGTGTCTTGGAAATATTTAATCATATCTGTAGTGAATGTTTACTCACCATATTCGCTTCACAAGAAAAAAGGAATTGTGGGCGGAATTAATTAGAATTAAATCTTTATTCCATAGGGGTGAATGATGCGTAGGGGGGATTTTTAACTCAATTAAGAGATTGAGTGAAAGAAGACGATGTAAGGCTCAATCTAATTTAGTGGATATGAGAAAATTTTGAGACTTCATTAATGACATGGAGTTAATTGATTTACCAGCGGTGGGAAACAATTTTTTATGGTTTAATGTTGTAGGTTCATCAATGAGTAGGCTGGATCGGTTCCTAAATTTAAAGGGCTTAATAAATAGTTTGAAATGGAAACAGAAATTGGTAGCAAACAGGGTAATTTCTGATCACTTCCCGATTTTTTATCAATGTGAATGGTGTGAATTAGGGTCCTAAATCCTTCAACTTCTTTGTGGCTTGGATACAACATTCTGAGTTCTTAGATATAGTTGACAAGGTTTGGAAAAATTCTAATGTTCAAGGAAATAAACTTTAAATTTTCAAAGAAAATATCAAGAACCTAAAAGTCATATTTAAAGTGTGGAATTATGAGGTTTTCGGGAAACCGAATTTAGAAGTGAGAGATGTTATTCAATAGCTCAATTATTTGAACCATTTAGTGGCAATTAATGACGATTCTTTGTGTCTGGATCAGTCTAGAAAGAGGGATTAAGCTCAAAGTCTAGTTTGGCAAAATTTGAATTATTGAGAATCCATCCTTAGGCAGAAATCCAGATGACTTTGCCTAAAGGAAAATGATCAGAATTCCAAGTTTTTCCATTCATTCATGAAAGCAAGATATAGGCGTAATGGAATTTCTATTTTATAATTGGGTGACAATCTATTGGAAGAGGTTTAAGACATCAAATCTTTAGCTTTTAATCACTTCAAGGATAGATTTCAAGGACAATCTCTAAGAAGACCTAAATTGGACTAAGTGGCTTTCAATGAACTTTCTGCGATTGAAAGTGAGAACCTTGAGCTTCATTTTTTAAATGATATTAAAGAAGTGGTTTGGCCTTCTACATGTGATAAATGTCTTGGCTCAGACGAATTCAATATGACCTTCTATAAAGCTACTTGGGAGATCGTTAAGCTTGAATTATTGGTATGTGTTTTAAAATTCTCTTTGAAAGCTCACCTCTATAAGACTTTCACATTGTTTTTCACATCCTTGATCCCTAAGTCCCATAATCCTCAAAATATAAATGATTTTCGACTCATTTGTTTTATTGGGAGTGTTTGTAGAACCATTTCGAAGTTGTTAACATGTAGGTTAAAGTAGGTTATTGGGAAGCTTGTTTCTTCTAAACGACCAATATTTATTCAAAACAAGAATATGCTTGAGGGAGTTCTAGTAGTCAACGAAGTAGTAGAATATGCTCATAGAAACAAGAAGGAACTTTTTATTTTCAAAGTCGAGTTTGAAAAGGCTTTCGATTCAGTCTCTTGGGACTGCATGGTATATGTATTAAAGTGAATGAAATGTGGCTCTAATTGGCTTAAGTGGATTCAAGCTTGTGTTCTCAATAGTTCTCTTTCCATTCTGATAAATAGATACCCTACTGCTGACTTTCAAGGTAGGAGAGGACTACGTCAAGACGACCCTCTCTCACCATTTCTTTTCATCATTGTTGTTGAAGGTTTATCAGGTTTGTTGTCTAATGCTCTTGCTTCCCTAATGTTTCAACAATTTTATCTGGTAGAGAACCTGGAGTTTGATCTACTTCAGTTTGCAAATAACACCATCATCTTAGGCCAGGCTTCATGGACCAATATTTGGTGTATTAAATCTTCCTTGCGTAGATTCAATTGGCATCAGGCCTCAGGGTGAACTTCCATAAAATCAAGATCATGGGATTTAATGTGGAGCATGATTTTCTTGAGGCAACGTGAGATTTCTTGTCTTTCCATTTAATCTCTTTTCCCTTCATTTTCCTTGAGATTCTATAAAAATCAATCCTCGTATGAGCTCTTCTTGGGGCTCTGTTTTGGCTAAACTTCGTAGTAGGCTTGCAGTATGGAAAGAGAAGCATATTTTAATGGGAGGTCGGGTCACTTTGTTAAATTCGGTGTTGTCCTCTATTCCCTCTTCTTGGGCCATTATTATAAAAATTCTGAGATCTTTTCTGTGGAAAGGTGAAGAAAATCGGATAAGGGACAATTGGGTTTCTTGGCCCACTATTTGCGAGCCAAAATCACAAGGGGGTTGGGTGTTAAGGACGTTGAATAATTCAATATGGCCCTTTTGAGTAAATGTGTGTGGCGTATCTTATTAGATAAAGATCCAACTTGAAGCTCTCTGCTTTCCTTCAAATATGGAGATTCAAATAGGCTAATTAGATCCCTCGTGGTCTGTTAATTACAAGAAAGCATCGTTATGGTGTAAGTATTTAAGACTTATCATAGGCTCTTAGGGTAAAAACTATAAGTGGTTTGGAAATAACATGTCGTGCAAATTGGGAAATGGTTTAAACATTGATTTTTGGAGACATAAATGGGTTGGCGCTGAACCTTTGTGCTTGCAGTTTCCTTCTTTATTTGGTTGTGTGTAGATCAATGGAATCTCAATTGGTGGCATGAGGCATTATTCAGATGAAGTTTAGAGCTAGGACCTTGTCTTCGACCAGGATCATTTACTTGATGCGACTTTGATTGAGCTTTAAGATTTACAGAATTGTCTGTTGAACATCAAGTTGAATCTTGACTTGTTTGATTCATTCATTTAGTGACGTGATGTGGGGAATTTTTCTGTCAAAGCAACTTCGGCCAAATTGAACTCTTAAGCTTCAACATGTATTCACATTGACATTTTGTTGGAACTGATCTTAAGCTATTATGGAAATCCTATGTTCCTAGCAATATCAAAGTTTACGCTTGAAGGATCTTGCTCAATTGCGAAGGCGTGATCAATTAACAAAGGGAGAAATTTTAAGTGGGCAACATAACCTTGTTTTCTCTATGTGTTTATATCTAGAAGAAAATCTCTTCCATTTATTCATCTTGTGCCCAGTAGTAGGAAATGTTTGGCTTCATTTATCAAATTGAATCGAGTTAGGTTCTTTAACCTCGTCTGTCTCCATTCTTGATCACTTGAAGGTTTATCTCTTTTTGTTTAAATGGAAGGTTAGCCAGAACTTTCATCTCACTTTTTGACTTGCATATGTCTGGTCTCTTTGATTAGTTAGGATTGGTTACAAAGGAGCTCTTTACTTTGGCTAAAATTCTCCCTTGTGAATGATTTTTAGCTATCTTTAAGGGGACGATGAGGTTTTATAGGCAGGATTGGTTACCGGATCCATTAGCTTGTTTTAATGCTAAGTCCTTATAACTTTTTTTTTAGTGTTTTCTCCTTTATATAAGAGTTGAATATCCCTTATATATACTCACTTATATATAATATCTTGCTTATAAAAAAAATGCAAACTCTACCTCAAATTTTTGTAAGCATTCCATCTTCCGGAAATATGGATCAATGTTACACTAGCTACATATCATATTACCTGCAAACTTTCTATGCTTACTAAATCTTACCCAATTAAACATGTCTTCATAAGTATTCTTAATCATACGAATGTTGTTTCAATTTTAAGATTATTAGAATTGTTCACTTTAGAATAGTTCAATTTCCATGTCAATCTTCTTTCCATTCCCCAACTACGTCAAACTTGTCACGTTTTTTTATGCTAACTATTGTTCAATTGTGTAGGACAATACAAGGAGGAAAAATTGGTACAACTAGGTTAATCAAAAGACTTTACATTATCAATTCTCTAGAAAATGAACCCGCATCTCCAAATAATAATTATGTTTGTAATGTTCCTTTAATTCATCTTCTATTTGTATTTCTAATACCACACACACTAGTGATTCTTTTTGTTGGCCATGATACTACATTACATTCCTTTTATAGACATAAGAACTTATAGATATACAATTTACTTTTGTTTAACTTATAATACCAAGCATCATTGTGATACTTATTACCTTATTTTATTAATTTAAATAATAATAATAATAATAATAATAATAATAATAATAATAATAATAATAATAATATCTTTGATATTTTGGATCCCTATTCTCACACTTCTTTCTTAGATAACAAATATTTCTCTATCCTTGTTGAAAATTGTAGTCGTTTTACTTGTGTTAATTTAATGAAATCTAAAAAGAAAACTCATAAACACATTATAATTTTATTTCTTTCATTGAGACTTACTTTCCTTGCTAAACTTAAATGTTAAGAAGTGAAATGAGGTTGAGTTTTTACTATATTTTTTCTTTAGCCACCTCCCTATGGGGGTGACCCCAGCGAAAAACCAAAACTACCCCTGCTTCGGAAATGAACTTCCGAAGCGCTTTTTTTTTTTGAATTTTTTTTGTCTTCGGAAATGAACTTCCGAAAATATTTCTGCATATACAAATTTCCCTCCTTCACTATTTCATCATTTTTCTCCAACACTTTTCCAAACCCTCTACAAAACCCAATCAATCTCCATCCATTTTTCGTCCTAAAATCAAGTTTCAAATCGTTGATCACGTTAAAGGGAGCATAGAAAGCTACAATTTCAGGTAAACATCACTTATTTCATTCCCTATTTCACTACATTGATTCAACAAAATTCTGCTGAACACTGATATAATTCGGAAGTTCATTTCCGAAATATGTTACCTAACATATTTCGGAAATGAACTTCCGAAAATAGGCCTGGCAGTAAAAAAAAAACAGTTTTGGCCAACTTTTGATAATTTATTCATTTGTTAGGTATGGTGCATCCGGACAACATTGTGCAAGACGATGGAGTATTAGTTCCAGAAATTGTCAACGATAATAACGATCCGGTTATTGACGTTACTCCTATGATCAATGCGGTCGATGTTCGACAACATTTTACAATTGATCGGAGCTTCGGCGATCGCGAACAATTGCTTGATTGGGTTCGGAAGGAAGCTAAAAAAAATGGATTTGCAATTGTTATTTTAAGGTCGGACAACGGAAATAGTAGGCGGAAAGCTTTCGTTGTTTTGAATTGCGAACGGGGTGGTAGTTATGTACAATCAAACCGGGTGCTAAAACACGAGGACACGGGGTCGAGAAAGTGCGGGTGTCCCTTTAAGTTGCGTGCCACTCGGAGGGTTGATGATTTGTGGCGGTTAACCGTAATTTGTGGAATGCATAATCATGCCTTGGATGTCAAGTTACACGGGCATCCAATGGCGTGTCGTTTGTCCCGCGAAGAGAGGAATGTGATATCGGACCTAACGATAGTCAAAGTGGCGCCTCGCAACATACTTGCCGATTTGAAACGTAAGAAACCGGATAGCGTTTCAAATATCAAGCAAGTTTACAATGAACGGCACAATCTCAAGGTTTTAAATATGGGCCCTCGGTCGGAAATGCAACAACTTTTGAAACTTCTAGGCGATAACAATTATGTTTCAAGCTTCCGAACCTCCGAGGACAAAGTTACCGTGTGTGATATATTTTGGACTCATCCCGAAAGTATCAAATTATTCAACACATTTCCAACCGTTCTTGTGATGGATTCGACGTACAAGACCAACAAGTATAGGCTTCCGCTTCTAGAGATAGTCGGTGTTACCTCGACGGACAAGACTTATTCGGTGGGGTTTGCTTTTTTGGAGTGTGAAAAAGAAGACAACTTTACGTGGGCCTTGGGAATTTGCAAGTCTTTGTTAGTTGATCAAGCGGTTATGCCAAACGTCATTGTCACCGACCGGGACAATGCTTTGATGAATGCGGTCGATACCGTCTTCCCGACATCTACCGCTTTACTTTGCCGGTATCACATAACTTGCAACGTGAGAAGCAAGTTGAAACCCGCGGTTGGGACAAAAGATAGGCCGGATGAAAACGGTAAAGTTGTTAAAGCCGGTGTTGTGGTTGATAGGATAATGGCGGCATGGAGGGAAATTTTGGATGCCTACTCCGAAGATGTGTATACCGAGAAATTGGTACACTTTAGGTCATTGTGTGGTTCCCTTAAGACTTTTTGTCATTATGTCGAATCCACCATTCTTGACAAAGTTAGAGAAAAAGTCGTGTGCGCTTGGACAAATCGAGTTAGACATCTTGGTTGCACCACGACTAACCGAGTTGAATCCGCACATGCGGTCTTCAAGAGGTGGTTGGGTGATAGCAAGGGAGATTTGTGTCGGGGATGGGACACCGTGAACCAAATGCTTGAAAATCAACACAATGAAATTCAAACATCGTTCGGTCGGAGCAAGACGGTTATGGAACACCGGTTTAAAGGGCAAATTCTATTCTCCCAATTGATTTACAACATATCTAGAACGGGTTTGAATTTTTTGTTTCATGAAGCTAAGCGGTCGGAGACGACGGGGCCGGATAGTTCATTATGTGGGTGCACGATTAGAAAGACATACGGCCTACCATGTGCTTGTATACTTGCAAAAAAAAAGAATTTGAATTCACCCATACGCATGGATGAGGTAGCCGACCATTGGAAGAAACTTCGTTTTGATGATTTTGACCCGCCGAAAGAAAATGACTCCAAAATCACCATCTCCGACGAGTTGGAAGTGATAATGGAGAAGTTTGCTAAAGCAGACGACACAACAAAAATGCACATAAAAGAACAATTGCGAAAGATCGCATTTCCGGAGACCACCGATTTGAAACCGCCATCTCAACCGGTTAAGACTAAAGGTGCACCGAAAAAGTCCAAAATTACACAAGATGACACATCAACAAAACGATCTCCTTCCTACTTTGAACATGTTGATGCATCGTTACCGGAAATTCATGAGACACCTAAGTCCAAGAGTAGTGGTAACAAAGGTGCCCGTATTTCGAAGCCACCTCGCACACCGCCGATAAAAAAATCACCCATTGTCTACATTGATGAGATGCCACTTTTTATGCACAAATATATCGATAACATCGTTGATGTTGGAGGAGACGGCAATTGTGGATATCGGGTCGTTGCGGGTTTGCTCGGTAAAGGGGAAAATAATCACACTTTAGTCCGACGGGAACTTCTTGCGGAGTTGACTTCGTATCGGGACATCTACGGCCGACTATATGAAAATCAAGAAAAGTTTGCAAAAATTCATGATGCACTTGTTCCACCACTTACCGGTATCGCTTCGGTCTCGAAGTGGATGTCATTCCCCGATATGGGTCATCTCATAGCAAGTGCATATGATATTGTATGCGTCGATTTGACGAGGTTTGGACTAAGTGAGACTTTCTTTCCACTTCATAGTCGACCGCCATTGGACTCGTCGGGCCGAATCATATGCATCGGGTATCTACGATCGCGGCACTTCGTCCAAGTGTTTTTGAAACCGGGGTGTCCTATACCGGCTACTTGTAGTCAATGGACCGCACATCGTTCAAATAAGGCGGAGACTTGGCCGGATCCTTTTGTTTCAAGAATGGCGGAGTTTGAAGAAATGATGAGCCAAGAGCGCGAGCAAAATAGAGAGCGGTCGAAGAATGAGCCTATTTTGGACTTAGGATCCACCGATTGGTTCGGTGAATTTTAGTTTGTTCCGGATCGTTTTTTGTATGTATTGTTGTTTATCATGTAAAATCGGACCGATTCAATACATGTATAATATAATTATGTTTTATGACTTGCTTGTCTAATTTATGGTTAATGTCAATTCCATATGTTCAATTTAGACAACACACTAAGCAATCAACAAAATGCAAAATTTATGTCTGTTTCTGCATAATTCGGAAATGAACTTCCGAAATATGCTAGTCTGCCTCCTATTTTCGGAAGTTCATTTCCGAAATGTCCCCTGAGGCATGATAAGGTTTGTTAGGCCATCAATGCTCCAATAAGTCTATAAATACACACTCTTCTTCATCCTCTCCACACCACAAAACACAAATGACACAAACCTACCCCCACCTAGCATTCGTCTACTTTGAAACCGGCTACCCGATGCCGTTCCAATTTCGCTTCTCGCGCGACACGCCGTTTGCGGAGTTGATACCGTCGCTCAACACGCTTTTGCGCTATCCCGAGAATCGAAAGGTTGTCAAGCTCGAGTACCGCTCGCCATCGCTTAACGACGAGGGAGGCATTAAGTTCACACCTTTTAAGATCAAGAACGACGAAGATTTGGCGGTTTTGTGGACAACGTTCGACCGATTTTCTTCGAAGGGCCCGATCGAGTTGGACGCGCAACTTCAAAGATCGGCGGACGATGTTATCAAAATGTTGACTCATCCCCACCTACCTGTGATCAACAATATGTAACTTTAATTATATGTAATATTATCGTTGTAATCTTCACCCGATTAAATAAAGCGAATTGTTGTTGTTTTTCATTTTCTTCTGTCAAGACATATTTTCGGAAGTTCATTTCCGAATTCCCCAAGGGGGGTGCGTCCGGAGATGAACTTCCGAAACACCACATTTTCTGAAAAAGTAACTTTATTTCGGAGATGCATCTCCGAAATCAATATTTTATATTAAAAAAAACACGTTTTCGGAGATGCATTTCCGAAAACACCTTTTTTAAGAAAAAAAGTACAGTTTCGGAAATGAACTTCCGAAACAAGGGGTATTGTGGTAAATTCACCAGAGGTGAACTAGAAGGTTGGGAGGTTGGCAAAGAAATTTTCTTTTACTATATGATTTTTTCTTAAGCAAATGACTCTTTCAGCAATGCTCTTTGCCACCATAGACAATTTCCACTTACATAAAACAATACCATCTTATATCATTGAAAAAATGTTTCAATCAACATAAGGCCTAACATTTCTTTCTCATTACAAAAATTCATCCAGTTTGTATTTAAGCCTATTATTTCTCATTTTCATTCTACTACAAGAGTTTATCATGTATCTTAAAAACTTCTACTCAGGCTATGTTTGGGAGTTTGGAGGGGAAGGGAGGGGAGGGTTTTGAAAAATAGAAGGAATTGGGTGAAAAAGATAAAAAGATTTTGGGTAGGAGGGTTTTGGAGGGTTTGAGTTTATTCATAACACCAAAAACCCCATAAAATGGGGGAACTCAAAAATTATATTGTAGGAGGGTTTTGGGGGGTTTTGAAAGGTTTATATAAATTTTCCAAATATCTTTTAGGTTGTTATACTATTTTAAAAATAAAAAATTTACTAATGATAATAACTCTTTTATCATTCTAAACAAAATCATTTTTTCAAAAAATGTCAAATATTTTCCTATATTTTTTTAAAATTTTGTTTTTGGAAGCCTTCCCCTCCCCTCCCCTCCAAACTCCCAAACATAGCCTCAGGGTTTATTAATTCTTCTATATCTCCAACTTACTAGTAGCCAGTTTTGTTAACTCCGACCATGCTTGCTGTTTGGATTCATGCAAATATGTGAATGTGTATTTTGTCTCTAGGTGCTCTTCTTATTTCATGGAAATTCAAAAAAGCAAAGTCATGTACCATGTCCTTCTTTAAAAATTGAGTATGGGTCTTTGGCAGGTATCATTTGTTAAGTTCAACGGCTACAATCATAGTCACATAATTTACAAGTACTCATTGGAAAATGCAAATTGGTTCGCGCATATTGGTTTATGGTACTTTTACAAATTAATTGTGTGAAATGAAATACCAACAAACACAATTTTAATTTCAAATTTAAACGAGATGATAATTGTTCAATAAATTAGAATTAAAAAAAAAACATGTTTTAACCATTTTCTTAATTTTTGAAAAATCATTATCATTTTTATAAAAGTGAAACACTATTGACTATTGACCATGCCAATTCACAATAATGTACTAAAACAAACAATTAGATATTTTTAAATAATTATAATAGAATAGAATAAAAAATTATAAATTTAAAGGACTGCAAAAAATTAAATAAATTATAATTATTAATTTATATGTAATTATAAATAAAGAATTATTATATATTTTAATTTTAATAAGTGTGAGAAATTGTTAAGTAAGTTTTTTTTTTTTTTGTATTTGAGTGAGTTTAATTTTAATAGTGTAAAATATGAATATCAAATTATTTTGGTTGCTATTATTTTATATTAAAATAAATAAAATGTATTTGTTTATGATCGATTCAACTTTGATTGAACCATATTCTAACCTTAAATGTTAATATCTGTAAGTCGATTTATTGTCTGGTTCAATTTTACTTACTTTATTTAAACCAAATCATTAAATTCATGAGTCTATATTTTAAATTGTTTGAACTCTGTCGTTGAACTGATTAAATATTTATTTGTGTTTTAAATTATTTTAACTTTTCTTAGATCAAAAATATGTTTAAACTCATATTTCGGTATAATGTAAAGTCAGGGATTTAGCCTACAAATTATGTTGGTAATCTCACCTTTAAAATTAATTTAATTTTGCATATTAATATGTAAATAAAAGGATTTTTATTAAATGAGTATCAATTGTTGGTCTAAAGTTAAATATTTGCCAATAATATTTATACATTAAAGTAAACATGTTGTTGATATTTATAAGTCAATAATTATAAAAATAAATGTTTGTTAAATTTTATAATAAAACTCTTTCATAGATGTTTAATGAGTCATGCTACCTTGTATTTTTATGACAGATGATATGGACTCTAAAAATAGTAATTATTCCTTAATAAAACCAATTTTTAACATAATAAAGTAGAATGTATAATTTCCAATACATAATATACTAACAAGTAGGTACATATTAGCATTTTCTATGTTTAATTTAAGGCAAATGTTAAAATAATTAAAGTTCCATTTGAATAAACAATTTATTTGCAAGTTACACTATTAGATGTTTTCATGATTTTTTTTTCATTTTAAAAAATGGTGTATTCAATTATTTAAAAATAGTTTTTTAATATTTAATTTTTACTTTACAATTATTTAACATACTATGTATTTAAGACACAAAATTATTAAGATTTTAGTTTAAAATAAAATGATCAAAATCCATCAAACTAGTGGATGTCAACATTAATGAAGAACATGATTCTATAAATGTAAATGGCTATTGTGATTAGTTGTAACATTGCATGTGTGTGTATTATAGAAAAAGTATGAAATAATTTTAGGCCAAAAATATAATAGTGAGGTATGGGCAAAGAAGCAAAGTACTAAACCTAGATAATGTAATAATTTTGCAAGGTACAATGGCATGCTCAAAAAGTCATAATTAGAGTGCATGCTAGAAAATGGAAAACTTAAACTCAGAAAGAAGTTTCTTCACTTTATATCCTCTGAAATCTGACAGACACCATTGAAATTTTTTAGAAGAAGGCAGGAAAGTCTTGTTACCATAACCCAATAATTCTATGTATTTGTGTGATCCAATGTATCTCTTCTTTGAAAGTGACTTGGCCAGTTTCATTTGGACACTTGCATGACAAAACAATGTCATTCAATTATTTCATCCGTTTTAATTATTGACTTCTGATCATGAGTTATTAAATGATACGTACTACTATATTAATGGGTGAAAATGAGGAAAAGAAATTTTAACTCAATCTATGTAATGTTGTATTATTTTGAATCCATTCTATTTGAATTGACTTTTTTTTTTTGAATTTTTTTATAAAAAAATAAGTTTATAAATCATAGAATTTTTTTTTTTACAATCTCTCATTCCATCCCTTAAGTTTTTGACGTAACATGCGTTTCCAAAAATATCTCTTATTTTTTTAAGGTGTATATTTGGAAACATTTTTTTTATTTTACGTTGATTTGTTCTGTAGGTGCATCTACGAAATATTTATTTAACGTTGTTTAAACGGTTCCATAGATGCACCTACGGAACAATTCAACGTTAAATAAAAAAAGAGCTTCCAGAGATACACCTCCAGGGAGCAAAAATAAAATTTCACTGGATGACTAAGAGTGTGTTTAGATGAGATAATTGAAAATTTTAAAGAAATTTAACATTCAAAGCAATTCAAATGATTCAATTGGAATCCGTTTATTTTT
The DNA here is from genome assembly GCF_029867415.1 of Vicia villosa. Taxonomy (NCBI): domain Eukaryota; kingdom Viridiplantae; phylum Streptophyta; class Magnoliopsida; order Fabales; family Fabaceae; genus Vicia; species Vicia villosa. The sequence goes on from NC_081181.1 coordinate 167,347,343, forward strand.
AAATTATTTTGTTTGGATGAAGTATTAAAATAATTTATTGTTAGATTTTTGAGGTCACTTTTTATAAAATTTAAATTTTTTGGTCCAAATTAAAAAATTGAAAAGTAGGGACCAATTTGCAATTTTTAAAATTTTGAAGAACCAAATTGTAAATTTTAAAAATTATTAAGGACCAATTTGTAAGTTTTTTAAAATTTTTGGGGTCAATTTTGAAAAATATAAAGACCAATTAGCAAAATTTAAAAAAATAATAGTAACAAATACATTCAAATTCTTTGGTTTTTGATGTCATTTCAAAATGATTAAATTTAACTTAGATAAAATACTCAATAAATTTTTACCATTTTAACAATTTTTCATTTTTGTATCCAAACAATAAATTTTATGTAAATTATTTGAAATTCTCTCATAACATTAAATTGTCTTTTTCTAAAAAAAATATAAGAGTTTTATAATAATTAATATTAATATGTTCGTCTGTATGCACTAATAATAGGATGAATGATGTTGGATGTTAAAGCACATTTATTTGAATTATATAATTTTATTAGAACAAATTAATAAAAAAAGGTTTAAAAAAAATACAATCTCAAAAACAAATTGTTTATAAATATTATAGATTCAATGTTAGTCTTAAGGAAAAAGTTCATGTCAAATTTAAAAAATTGAAAGTTTAAAGAATATTTTGAACAACAATTTTACTCTTGAAAGACCATATTAAAAAAGGAACACCCATTAGCCTAACAGTAAATATTTGTTTTTTATAGCCTAGTGAAAGTTAATTGTTGAGTGTAGTTGACTTGATTGTGTTTGGGTTATGTGGCATCTCAAATGTGTTAAAAAACGATGGGTTTAAATTGCTCCTTAATATGATTCGTTTGTCAAAGGATGTTGTGATGATGAATATGCTTTTTGAGACAAACTATTTTAGCATTATCAAGCTTATGCTATCGATGGAAGATGATAGAAGCTGCACAGGAAGCTTTATGAAAGTGACAAAGACTTTATTTAATTTTTTTTAGCAGGCTATAGTGGTTTATGGACCTAGAATACTTAATAAAACATCCATCTTATGGCCCAGTAAACAAAAATTGAACTAAATGGTCTAATTTATCAAAATTTCTTTGTAGACTCTCCTACACGGAGAACCTCTAGCGAAAATCCAAAAATATCTCTACTTCGAAAATGTATTTTTGAAGTAATTTTTTTTCTTCAGATTTTTCCAGAATTCAGAAATGCATCTCCGAAAACATCAAATGAGGGGTGTTTTCGAAGATGCATCTCTGAAAGCTCTGAAAATTCAAAAAAAACGTTGGATTTAAGTATCAGGTAATGTTTCGGAGATGTATCTCCGAAATAATATGTTCTTATACAATTTTCCCTCCTTCACTATTTCATCATTTTCATCACAAACCCTCTCCTAAACCTCCATCATTCTCAATCAATTTTTCGTCTCAAAATCAAGTTTCAAACGGTTGATCATACTAAAGGGAGCATAAAAAGCTACAATTTAAGGTAAACATCATTCATTTTATCTCCTGTTACACTACATTGTTGATGATTTAGTAGACTGAAAACTGCGTTGGTTCAGAAGTACATTTCCGAAATAAATCACCTAACAAATTTTAGAAATGTACTTTCGAAATAAGCCCTGGCAGAAATTAAAAAAAACAGTTTTAACAGCTTTAGTATATTTTTTCATATGTTAGGTATGGTGCATCCGGACAACATTGTCGCCGATGACTTAGAAGTTCGGGAAGAGGTTGACGTTGATAAAGAGTCGATTAACGTTGTTAAAACCATGATCGTTGCGGTGGATGTTCGGCAACAATTTACAAATGATATGAGCTTCGCAACTCGTGAACATTTGCTTGATTGGGTTCGAAGTGAATCTACTAAACTTGGATTTGGCATTGTCATATTAAGGTCCTACAATGGAAGTAGTAGACAGAAAGCTTTTGTCGTGTTGAATTGCGAGAGGGGTGGGAAGTATGTACCAACAAACCGAATGTTAAAACAAGAAGACACGTGATTAAGAAAGTGTGGGTGTCCGTTTAAGTTGCGCGTGACTCAAAGGATTGATGATTTGTGGCGTTTTAGCGTCATTTGTGGAGTTCATAATCATGCCTTGGAAAGCAAGCTACACGGGCATCCAATTGTGTGTCGGTTGTCCCGCGAAGAGAAGAATGTTATTTCGGACTTATCGATAATCAAAGCGGCTCCGAGAAACATACTTGCCGATTTGAAGCGAAAAAATCGGATAGTGTTTCAAATATAAAGCAAGTATACAATGAACGACACAATCTTAAAGTCTTGAAAATGGGCACGAGGTCGGAAATGCAACAACTTTAGAAATTTTTGGGCGATAACCAATACGTTTCAAGCTTCCGAACATGTGAGGACAAAGTTACGATGCATGACATATTTTGGACTCATTCCGAAAGTATCAAGTTATTCAACATATTTCCAACCGTTCTTGTAATGGATTTGACGTACAAGACCAACAAGTATAGGCTTCCGCTTCTAGAGATTGTCGGTGTGACCTCGACGGACAAGACATTTTCGCTTGGATTTGCTTTTTTGGAATGTGAGAAAGAAGATAACTTTACATGGGCTTTGGGAATATGGAAGTCTTTGTTGGTTGATCAAAAGACTATGCCAAGTGTCATTGTTACCGACCGAGATAACGCTTTGATGAATGTGGTCGATACCGTCTTCCCGACATCGACCGCATTACTTTGCCGGTATCACATAATGTGCTATGTGAGGAGTAAGCCCAAACCCGCGGTTGGCACGAAAGAAAGAAAGGATGACAACGGTAACATCATCAAAGTCGGTGTAGTGGTGGAGAAGATTATGGCCGCATGGAGGGAGATTTTAGATGCACGTTCTGAAGAGTTGTACACCGAGAAAGTGGTACAATTCCTGACTTTGTGTGTTTCTTTGAACACTTTTTGTCATTACGTCGAGACTATTATCCTTGACAAAGTAAAAGAAAAAGTTGTTTGGGCTTTGACGGATCGAGTAAGACATCTTGGTTGCACTACAACTAATCGAGTTGAATCCGCACATGCAGCGTTGAAGAGATGGTTGGGTGATAGCAAGGGGGATTTGTGTCGGGGATGGGACACCATGAATCAAATGCTCCAAAATCAACACAATAAAATCCAAACATCGTTTGGTCGGAGCAAGACGGTTATAGAACACCGGTTTAAGGGTCAAAATCTATTCTCGCAATTGATTTACAACATATCCCATTTGGGATTGAATTTTATTTTTCATGAGGCTGTCATACACCAAAATTTTCCCCTCATATTTTCAAATAATTTGGCTCAAGCACTTAGAAATAAGCCTGCCTACTCTTTCTCCTAAGCAACAAGCCACAAATTAGGGTTTTGCTTCTCTCAAGGTGAAATCAACTTCTGATGCCTCAAGTGAACTCCATGACCTCTCATATGCCTCACAGTATCCTCATGCCGAGTTTCATGCCCTGATTCATAAGATTGCCCAGACAAAAGCTCAATTGGTCAATAGTCGATTGATTTGACCTAAAAGTCAACTATGGTCAAATCATAGTCAAAACTCCTGATTTTTGGTTAACATCAACATTTTGAAGTCACAATCATCATTTGATCAAGGGTTGATCATGATTCATCAAGGAAAGCTCAGAAATCATCAAAAGTTCAAGTTTCTAAATTATGGTTTCTAGAAGAGAGTCAACTGAACTTTGAATGGTCATATCTCCTACATGGATCATCATAAATTCCTTAACCAGAGCTCATTCCCAAGGAAATTAAATTCTCTATAACTTTTATGTTGGTCCCAAAGTCAAGAAATGCACAATTTGAGAGATATGAGCCAAAATATTACAGGTCCTTCTAGAAGCTCGCAAAAAGCTGTTTTTTTGTCAGAAGCCATACCTTCAAGATAAAATCCTCAAATGCAAAAAAGGTTATAAAGTGGCTTGTAGAGGACATCTTGGGATTTCCAAAAAGTCCTAGATCATTCCATATGATAAATATTGAATGAGTTATGGCTTGCACAAGTTTGTCGATTTTGAGAAAATGCACTCAATGCAAAATGGAGAAATTTGATGTTTTGAACTATTGGGCCTAAAATATGGATTCTAAACGTGTCTATGGGATTTTTTAGTATTCCTAAACTAATTATTTTATTTTTATAGTATTTATTTTATTTATTTGAATTTTAATTCATTTAAATATAAGTAAATCACAAAAATATGAAACAATTAAGTTTAAATCAAAGATTTGATTTTATAATCAAATCCAATCATCCAAATGCTCCATATTAGATGCAAATTTAGTGAAAAATAGATTGGAAAGAAAAAGATGGAATTTGAAGCAAAATTAGAAAGAAATAAACATATTTTTATCAAAAAAAAAAAATTCTTTCCAAATACATGGTATCCAAGCCCAAACCCTTAACCTAATTTCATTCATATATATTCTCAAACACATGCTCAACAAGGGGGACGAAAATATTGGCCAAGGATTAGGATTCCAAAAGAAAGAAGCTTCTCAAAAGCTAGGGCACGAGCAAGGAAAGGTTCCAACGACTTTTGATCCATTCCAATCATCTTAATTTGTTCCTGAAGCATCAAAGGTAAGGATGGATCGGTAGTTGAGTCTCTTAAACGCCCAGAAAACACATATCATGTCCCCCATATTCATTCATGTTCTGACTTTTGTATCTTACATGTTGTCGCGTTTTGATTCAAGATAACCGTGTATTTACGTTCCTGGCATAATTTAGAGAAGGTCAGAGTCATTGGTTTGAGGTTTTAACATGTAGAATTTGGCACACCATTATTAGGGTTTCGAAGCTTTTCCTCTTCGAGTTGTTATTTGCAGGGACTTTCAAGACAAACGAGGGTCACCATCATGTTCAGGAGATGATTTTAAGTGGATCTAGGTCATTAGTTTGCTCGTTACGTGCGTTATTTTGCTGGTTTTAATTACCCAGGTTTTATCGCAAGAACAGTCGTAGCGAAAATCCTAAGTAAATCCGCAAGTAATCTATGGAAGATGATGAACAGAAGCGCTGACTCCTTGACCACGTGTGGCGCATCCCAATTAGCCAGTCAACCTGGACGCTCTCTCTCTCCCTCTTTCATTGGCCAACACGCGCACATCAAGGGCCCACTTTGACCTCCGTCTCCAAAATAGCATTTAGTACGTTTTGTTGTATTTATTTTATTGAAAGCATATATTGATTGACTAACATACGCAGTTCACTTGGCAAGAGGAAAAGGGATGTAACTGAAAGGGGGTCGGTTCGATCCTCACGCCCTGCAAGTTTTTTTGGTTTATTTTCTTTGTCCTCTCCTATTCACAGATCCAGCGTTATCTACCAGCGTGCGCATACAATACACCTTCAACGCTGACCCTTGGATCTCACACTAAAGCTGATCTGAAAGACTAAAAGGCATACACACCATGGACCTTCACAAATCAACCATACTGGATCCCTCACGCCCAGCATTTTGTTTGGTTCTTGTTTTCTTCTTTTGTTTGTTTTTTTTTGTTTTGTTTTTTTTTTTACTTTAATTTTAATTAATTAATACCCTTGTTTTTCAACTAACCAACCATTAGGATTAGTTTACATATTAGGACTTAATTTAATTAGGTAGGTAATTAACATTTAATTTTAGACTAATTAGGATAAATAGTTTAAATAACTTTGGTTAAATAATTTAATTAGTAGGTTTTAAATTAGGTTAAAAAATTAAAAAATTATGATTTAATTTAATTAGGTTTTTTAATTTAATTAGTGGTTAGCCTTTAATTAACAACCATAGATAACTCAAGAGGTAGTTATTGTCCATTAACTTAGCCTCAGGTTTTACCCTTAGGTTTTACCCGCTAGGTTTCCTTCCTCAGGTGATTGTTGTCATTAGGATTATTAGCCATAAGGCTTATAACCATTAGGTTTTTTTAGGTTTCCCCATCAACCCTAATTTTCCTAACTGTATTTTTATTCGCGATTTTCTCTTCTCACCTCATATTCTGTGATTGTCGTATGCTTGTGCTAATTCTCGGCCTTTGGGTAAAACTTGTTTATTTATTTAAATTCTGTCATTTCAATTTTAGAAAATGTGTATAGGTTTGCAAAAGGGTTTTTTTGTAATAGCTTAGGACTCTTTAATTTCTGCCTTTCATTTCCGCCTTTAATTTCCCGCATTTTAATTTCCTTTTCCCCGGGTTTTTGGCTATATCCCTAATCCCCGAAGCCTTGTAATAGCTTAGGATTTATCTTTCCGCATTTTAATCTCCGCCTATTATAACTGCTATTAACTGCGTGGTTAGTAAAGTAGGGAGTGACAACGATTAATTGAATCTAGTTCACCTAATGCAAGATAAATATCTGAATCTAACTCACGTGATTGTTGCACCCACTCACCTTTAGGGTAATCCCTCTTATGCTGTCTTCGAATAATAGTCAAGTCCTTGGGATGTAGGGATACCTTAGTCTGCTGCCTATGAATAAAATCATTACAAAAGGATCAAAGTCCCTTCGATGTTGCCTATGATAAATGATCTTGATGATAGTCCCTTTCGATTACTAAGATATCCTTACTGGTTGCCTGTTATGACTATTCTCATCAGTTCATAGGACTTCCTACCCTTCTTATGGTATGGATAGCCTTATGAAAAACGATGACCCTCGATGACCCGATTACATCTTATGAAAGGACTACCTGCCTAACAATTGGTATGGATAGCCCCTTCAAACGAAATACTTAAAGAACAAAAAAGACATTAAACTTAGGGTAGGTAGTTCTTAATTGCTTGCTCGATTCAAACAAATTCAAAATGCTTTTCACACCTCCTTTTCAAAACTACTTTCAAAGACTACACTTTGAATACATCCGTACGAAGATTATTATAAAGTTAAAGCTCTTTTCAAAATGTTTTTCTAAACAAACATTAAACTTCTTTTCAAACATTTCAAGCAAACAAAGTGAGCTAAGCAATTAAGAGCCCATAGATAACCATGGATACAAAGGGTGCTTACACCTTCCCTTTGTATAACCTACCCCCCGAACTCAAATCTCTTTCAAAGGTCTTTCCTGTTCTTTTAGCCTTTCCAATTGGATAAAATAAAAGTTGGTGGCGACTATTACTATCCACACATTTAAAAAAGTCAGTTCTCCCACCGTGTTACAGAGGCCAAGCGGGCGGAGACAACGGGGCCGGATAGTTAAAAATGTGGGTTCACAATTAGAAAAACCTACGGGCTTCCATGTGCTTGTATACTTTCTAAAAAGATGAAGTTGAATTCACTGATACGCATGGATGAAGTAATTAACCATTGGAAAAAGCTCTGTTTTGATGATTTCGAGCCGCCGAAAGAAAATGAATCCAAAATTACCATCTCCGACGAGTTGGAAGTGATAATGGATAAGTTTGTTAAAGCGGATGACACCATGAAAATGCACATAAAAGAACAATTGCGAAAAATTGCATTTCCGGAGACCACTGATTTGAAACCGCCATCTCAACCGGTTAAAACCAAAGGTGCGCCTAAAAAGCCGAAAAGTACCCAAGAAGACACATCAACCAAACGAGATCCTTCCTAATTTGAACATGTTGATGCATTGATCCCGGATTCACCAACACCAAAGTCCAAGTGTAGTGCTAACAAAGGAGCCTGTATTTCGAAGCCGCCGCACACACCTCCGATCAAAAAACCTCTGATGATCTACATTGATGAGATACCGCTTTTTATTCACAAATATAATAATATAGTTGATGTTGGCACCGACGGCAATTGTGAGTATCGAGCCGTTGCCGGTTTGACTTCGCCTAGGGACATCTACGGCCGACTCTATGAAAATCAAGAAAACTTTGATAAAATTCATGATTCCCTTGTTCCATCACTAAGCGGTCACGCCCCGGTTTCGAAGTGGACGTCATTCCCCGATATGGGCCATCTCATAGCAAGTGCGTACGATCGAGTGTGTATCAATTTGACGAGATTTGGATTATGTGAGACATTTTTTCCACTTCATAGTCAATCGCCTTTGGACGCGTCGAGCCGCATCATATGTATCGGGTATCTAAGATCGCGCCACTTTGTGCAAGTTTTTTTGAAATCGGATGTCCTATACCGGCTACTTCTGGTCAGTGAACGACACATCATACAAATGAGGCAGAGACTTGGCCGGATCCTTTTGTAGAAAGAATGACGGAGTTTGAAGAAATGATGAAGCAAGAGCGTGAGGAAAATAGAGAGCGGTCGAAGAATATACCGGTTTTAGATTTAAGCGCCACCGATTGGTTCGGCGAATTTTAGTTTTTACCAGACCGTTTTTGTTTGTAATGACCGATGTGTGTCATTTTTTGTATGTATTGTCGTTTATAATATAAAATCAAACTGATTCAATACATATATAATATACCTATATTTATGTTGTCATTGTTTATGTTTTGCTTATGCTTGGTTTAATTTGTAGTTATTTGTCAAAACAGACTACACAACTCAAAACTTAAGTTTCAGGTCTATTTCTACTTAATTCGGAAGTATATTTCCGAAATTTAATTATTTTTGGGCTGATTTCAGAATTACATTTCCGAAACATACATTGAAAACAAGATAAGGTTTGTTGGGTCATTATTACTCCAATAAGTCTATAAATACTATCTTGCGTTTGTCTACTTCAGCACTGGCTACCCGATGTTGTTCCGATTTCGCTTCTCGCGCGACACGTCGTTCGCGGAGTTGATAACGTCGCTCAACACTCTCTTGCAATACCCGGAAAATCGGAAGGTTGTCAAGCTTGAGTACCGTTCACCCCATTTGAAGTCAAGAACGACGAAGATTTAGTGGTTTTGTGGACAACTTTCGATCGATTTTTTTCGAAGGGTCCGATCGAGTTGGATGCAAAACTTCAAAGATCGGGAGCCGACATTATCAAAATGTTGACTCATCCTCACCTACCTGTGTTTAACAATATGTAACTTTAATTTAATGTTTTGTGATGTTTATAATTTCCATGTTTTATAATAAATCGATGCGTTGTTGTTTGTTTCATTATTTCTGCATCAGAGGTGTTTCGGAAGTACATATCTGAATTCTTCCAAGGGGTGTATTCGGAGATGCACTTCTGTTAGAATCCCATTTGTGCATAGTTTGTATATATGTTTTGTGGTATTTCTGAAACTCTTGTGCCAAATTTGATTACTTTTTGATATAATAGTATGTAAATAAATAACTTTATGTTTATTTTCTAAATTAAGTTAGTTTATTAACTCTTGTTATGTTTTCTTTAGGTTTTAACAATTTTTGGACAAGATGGAATGAGAAGAATGATCAAAACAAGCTTGCAATGAGGATGGAATGCAAAAAGAAGAATTTTTGTGCAAGGAGGTCCGCTCAGCGGAGTCCAAGCGGACCCAGGCAGGGATGCAGCAGTTTTTTCCATCAGCAAGTCCGCTCAGCGGAGCTGAAGCGGACGTGGGCAGTGAAGAGCAGAAAATTTACCTCCGCTCAGCGGACCTTGAAGACAAAACAGATATTTTTACTGCTCCGCTCAGCGGACCCCCTCCGCTCAGCGGACCTACTTTTTCAACTTTTGTTCTTAGCCACATAAAATTGATGATTAAGCATGGTTAGCTTTGTTCTTATCATAAGACACATTTGGAAAGAAAAGTGAGGGCAAGAGAAGAAGAGAAAAACCATTTTTAAGAGAAAATCAAGATTTCCAAACATCTTTCTTTGATCTTCTTGAGTTTGATGTCACTAAATCTTGGTTTGTTGCTTGTTGTTGAAGCTTCCATGGATATGGAGGGCTAAGTTTCATCTTGTGTCAAGATTAGAGGTAGTTAGTTTGTAAATATGTACTTTCTTTGATCTATTATGTATGAACTTGGTTAATGATTAATACATGGTGAATATCTTGTTATTTATGTTTCATTTGTTGTTTTGGATCACTATTGAGAGATATGTTTCAAAGCTAGACCTAAAAGATATTCATCTATCAATAAACAAACTCTAGAGATAGATTTGTGAGTTGATATTCACAAGTATCAAGCTTTTAAGATTATCATGTTGATTGTCGGCATGAGAGATCATCTGACGGTGAATATGATAATAATCACGATATTGCTTTAGAGATAAACAGTATCGAGAGGATACGTGATTGTATTAACCATGAATAGGTTCATATATATAATCTTTAGAGTACATATGAAGCAAACTAATGAACACTAATCTTGACACAGTTTTACCAAATCGTTTTTAAACCCGAATTTATTGTCTTTAATTTCTTTTAATGCTATTTATCTATCATGATACTAAACACATCCAGAGCCTTAACTCAAAATACACTAAGCTGTAGAACGGCGATAATATCGCATCAATCCCTGAGGAGACGATACTAAAAATACTTATCCTATACTTACTAACAACTTCCGAAACAACACTTTTCAGGAAAATAACTTTATTTCAGAAATGCATCTCGAAATCACCTTTTTATCAAAAAAAAAGTGTTTCGGAAGTGCATCTCCAAAACCACCTTTTTTTTCATAAAAAGATAACTTCAGAGATACATTTCCGAAATATAGAAACATTCTGAAAAATTCGCCGCGGTTGACCAAGAAGAGAAGGAGGTCTATAAAGAAAATTCCTAACTCATTAGTATATCATATGTATATATCACAATTTCTATAAAACCTGAAATTGTCTTTTCGGAAGTTATAATACAAACGCACTAGGAATGTGAAAATTACAAAAATATTATCTTTTCGGAAATTATTTTTCGGAGCCTAAGTAAAATTGTTTAAAACTTAACTTCCTAAGCATATAGTTTTATACACGATCATTTTTTAATTACTCTCACTCAAAACTTTCATGTCATATTTTCTTAAATTTCGTCAAACAACTTTCGCTTCTTAATTATTATGTTTGATAATACAATCAATCTGTATTTTGATATCATAAACCTCATAATCATTCTAGATTGTAGATATTGTATATTTCTATGTCCTTCCATTGATTTGTAATCTGGTATTTCTTTGGCAATGTTGAAATTGTCCAGAAGATATCTTACAAAATATTTCAAACTTCTTTTAGATGATACATTTCAAACGGATGTAATAGTTAATAGACGATGTTCACTTTAAATGATTGTAGGAATGGTGCATTATGATGTTGTCAACCCAACTAATGCACCAAAGGTTGGTACGTCAGATGTTCTTGATCTCGATGTTGCATAGATTAAAGTTGGGAAAGATTTTACCATTGAACATAAGTTTATGTTATGTATAGTTATATATATATATACCTCATGTTACAAGTTTTATGTAATCGGCTATGAAGCACAGACACCTCTAAGAGTAGGCGTGTCACGGTGTCCGACACGCGTCGGTGTCCGACACTTGTATGACACCCGTACGACACGTGTCGAAAAAGTCAGACAAGTGTCGGAATAGTCAGAGAAGTGTCACCTAAAAAAATAGATTTTTTCATTGTTCCGACACTCTTTAAATCGGTTTCGGACACTCGTATTACACTCAAACAACACTTGTAGAACAATTCAGACATGTTTTTCCAAAAATATTAGTTTTCAAGATACCTTACACATCTTATGGACATGTACTGAAACAAACAATATTATCAATGAAAAATTAATGATATTAATTTTCATTAGAATATTTTTAACTCTTTTAATAGTAGATAGATAAATGAAGCTTAAATACTATCGTATATGTAGCGGTGTCGGTGTCTCATGTTTTTGATATTATCGGTGTCGGAGTGTCCGTCTCGTGTCAGAGTGTCCGTGTCAGAGTCCATGCTTCATAGGTAATCGGTTACACGGTTGAAAATTTGTGTTGGATTATTAATGAGTAACGACCAATTTCACCCTAATTTTCTCTAATTATCTCACTCTTTCTATAACGCCCGTATAATTTTAATATTAATTTAATCAAGAATATTGAATTAATAATTAGAATTATTAAGGATTTTGTGAAAATAATAAATAAATAATGGTTTATGGCATTTGGGCCATGTGAGAAATAGTAAAAGGGGGGGTGTGATATAGGAAGGCCCTTTACTAATATTATTATTATTTTCATAAAATAATTGGAATTGGGAAGAAAGAAAGAACGTGAAAGAACAGAAGTCTGAAGAACGAGGAACGTGAAGGAGAACGGTAGAGGAAGAGACCAAGAATCAAGAATTTGTCTAAGGTAAGGGGGGACTTATCTGATTATCATCTATTATCGGGTTAGGGGTTAATAATACTGAATAGATGTGGAATTCGGGTCGATTGAGTCATATGATAGGTTTAGGGATTGAGTCAATTGTATGATGTTTGATCTCTATGTTTGAATCTATGGTGTCTGCGTTGTTATGGTCTCAATTGATGTGTAATTGGTGTATTACGAGACGTATTTTGTGTTGTTTGTGCATTCTATTTCTCTAGGTTCGTACTGGTATGGTTTGGGTGTGTTTGGAATGCATAGAATGTTGTTTTCTGCAGGTTGGGGTTTCTGAATTTACTGGTTCGCGACGCGTGCATAGGGTTGGCGCCGCGAACAGGTGGGCAGAATGCCAGGAAGTTGTGATACGCTCAGGTCGCGCCGCGTACCTGTGTTCGCGCCGCGAAGGCGTAACTTTTTTTCTCGTTTCGCGCCGCGCGTGGATGTTTGCGTCGCGAACAGCTTGGCAGAGAGCCAATGAATTTTGGGACGCTCAGTGCGCGCCGCGAACGGGTGATGGCGCCGCGTGCTTTTGTGTTTTGAGATATTTTAAAAAGGTTCAAGATGCATAACTTTTTAACCGTTGGTCCGTTTGATGCGCCGTTTTGAGCTAAACGAACCTTGTAGGACAATCTATATGATGATGATTGATTGGTTTTTAGAATGATGAAAATACATGTATGCTATTCTTGTTGAGTATGATGATTGATGCAAATACGTGTATGTTTTGTGTATGATGATTATGGAACTGTAATTGAATGATGTTAATATATATGAACATACTTGAATGATGATGATGATGTTGATGATTGATGATGATGATGGTATAAGTATGTTATATATGTTGCATTCATTCATGTTCATTGATGATATTGTATCCATAAGGGTGTGTTGGATCAGTGAAGGGCATGATTCCCATCGTGTGGAATCTGTGCTGGCAGGGCCGTATCTTGGCCGATGTTGGATCGGTCATGGGTTATTCCCATTTGATGATGATTGGTACCACGTGTATAGTGTCAGTTCATACATATGCATAATTTATAACATGATTGGATGTATTCCAGTGTTGTAAATATTAATGATGTATTGATTTTGGTTTGCTTGTTGTGAATGTCTGTTTATGAAACAATTGGGTGAATGATACAACTGTGATGTGTTATGGCTTTATAACCTTATAACACTTTTTAATTATGACGAGACTCACCCTTACATGTTGTCAATTTCAGATTGAGGATAGCGGATGTTCGACTCGGTGAGGATTAGCTCATGAGTCAGTGTTTTAGTAGCGTCAGGTGTCATGCTCTGATAGTTGTAACACTAGGGACGCGATTGTTTAGAGTTTATGATTATGACTCTAGTTATGTTTTGATGTTTTGAAGGATAAGTTTTGAAGATGTTAAACTTAGTCCGTTTTTGATAAATTTCCGCTGTGTTAACATGAACCGTTTTAAATTATGATGATTACCTCAGTGAATGCATGACATGACTGAATGATGTTTATTTATTATGAATTGTGGCACCCTTATTTCATGTACTCTGAATAATTGTTTTAAATTTCCGCGGGGTTAGTAAGGGGTGTTACAATAGTGGTATCAGAGCAGGTCGGTCTGTCCGGCCAATTGTTGGGTCAGTTGAGTTGCGCGACAGTTGTATACTGTCGGTGTTTTATTCCTTGGTACGCGACATGTGAGTGAATCACTGTCGGTACTTGGTTGTTTGTTGCAGGTGTTGGATTGAAACAAGTGGGGGAGAAGCTTCGCTTCTCGGTTATGTTTCAGTTGAAGAAGATTGATTCAGTAGGCTGTTGTTGGAAACAGTGCGAGCGTTGTCGGAGTTTGTTGTTTCCCGAGTTGAAGGTGACTTGGAATTAAGACTTCACTGGGAATTGAGTTGGAACATCTTGAAGGAAGGTGATTAGGGGTAATTGACAGTTATTGTAAGAGAAGGAGATTGGAGAGTTGCGATGTGTCAGCTCTGCTGGTGTGCTGCGAAGTTGTCAGTTGAGTAGCCTTGCGTCTCGGAAGAGGTTCAGTTACGAGTTTGCAAGGAGGATTGTTGTCGTGATGTTGCAGAAAGCGGACTTCGGCGGGGGAATGTGTCGCTTAAGTTATAAGGATGTTTGGAAGTGAAGAGATACGATAAGGGGCTGTTTGGAATGTGATAGAGTTGAAGAGAATGAGTTTTGGAGAGAGATTTTCGTAAGCAAAACGCAGGAAAATTGCTGAATAGCTGCGGAACTTCGAAAATTCATAACTGGAGTTTTGGACACCCGAATTGAGTTCCATTTGAAGCGTCGGAAAGCTAATGAGATGAACTTTGTTATAAAAATGGTTGCAACAGCTTTAAGATAATTAATTGTGACAGGATGACGTTGGTAAGAGGCGAAGTTACGGTTACTCTTGTTCTTATAACTAGACTTGTTTATTGGTACTGCACGGGATGTCAGTGTCAGTGTTGAAGGGATCGAAGGAACAATTAGCAGGTTTGTTGAGGAGTAATTTTAAGAATTGAATTTACCAATTGAGGAGTTTTGGATATATCGTATAGAGTGTCACTGCATGATGTCAGTGTTGCATTTTTCGGGCAATGATTGGAAAATTCATATCTTGAGTTCCGAGTGTCGGATTGATGTGCCGTTTGAACCTACGAAGAGGAGGGATTGTGTTCTAATTTATGGGAGAGTTATAAATACAGTAGAGTGACCCTATGAGGAAAGGTTTTGAAGTCGGTTATGGAAGCGTGAAACTTGTTGAATAAGAATGCTTACTACCGTGATTGTTGGAAACAAAATTGAGTGTAAAATGTTGTTGATGAGATGTTCGGTAATAAGGATGGTTTGAGGGCCGATGAATTTTAGTGAAGAGTGCATTAGTAGTAAAGATGGGATAAACTTTAGAACCCTTGGAATCGTATTTGTGATGGCAAAATAACGATAAGTATAAAAGAAGAATTGTAGGGAATTTCTAACATTTGTTGACGTGAGGAAGACTTTGTTGAGATTCCGAGTGGGATGATATTTGGACGTGAAGGATGTAATAGAATTTGGATTAAAACCACGAGTTATGAATGTTGTCTTGGTCTTGCAGGCTAATTGTATGGTTCAAAATTCGAAGTGTTTAGTGATCATAAGAGTTGAAGTACCTCTTTGATCAGAAAGGGCTTAATATGAGGCAGTAGAGATGATTAGAATATATTTTTGGATTAGGATTTTGGTTTGAATTACCATCCTAATGAGGAAAATGTTGTGCTATTGTGTTGCGTAAGAAGTCCTTAAAATGTCGATGCTAATAATGAATGAGTTGGATTTAATTGGACAATTTAGAGACTTGAGTTAGTATGTGAAGGCACTCCTAATAGTGTTAGATTGAGTGTGCTAGAAGATGACTAGTAGTATTCTTAACAAGATTAGAGAAGGTCAGAAAGATGATGTTGACTTGATCGATAGGTTGACTTTGAATTACCAAAGTAAAGGCGGTGAATTCAGAATCGACGAAAATGATGTAATGAGGTTGAGTGATTGGATTTGTGTAACTGATGTTTTGAGCCTCAGAAGGATATTCTATAAGGACACCGTAGTGAATTATTGGACCATTCCAAATTTCAGAAAGAGTGGGAGAAGTGGCATATCGTATTGCGTTACCGCCAATGCTTGCCAACTTGCATGATGTATTTCATGTGTCTCAATTGAGGAAATACATTTCGGATCCGTCCCACGTGATCCAAGTGGATGATGTACAGGTGAAAGACAACTTAACGGTTGAAACGTTACCTGTGAGGATTGAAGATAGAAGACTGAAGCAATTGCGGGGCAAGGAAATAGCTTTAGTCAGAGTAGCTTGGGGAGGACCAGCTGAAGGAAATGTTACCTGGGAGCTAGAGAGCCAGATGAAGGATTCGTATCCAGAGCTCTTTACCTGAGGTATGTTTTCGAGGACGAAAACTCTTTTAGTGGGGGAGAGTTGTAACGCCCGTATAATTTTAATATTAATTTAATCAAGAATATTGAATTAATAATTAGAATTATTAAGGATTTTGTGAAAATAATAAATAAATAATGGTTTATGGCATTTGGGCCATGTGAGAAATAGTAAAAGGGGGGGGTGTGATATAGGAAGGCCCTTTACTAATATTATTATTATTTTCATAAAATAATTGGAATTGGGAAGAAAGAAAGAACGTGAAAGAACAGAAGTCTGAAGAACGAGGAACGTGAAGGAGAACGGTAGAGGGAGAGACCAAGAATCAAGAATTTGTCTAAGGTAAGGGGGGACTTATCTGATTATCATCTATTATCGGGTTAGGGGTTAATAATACTGAATAGATGTGGAATTCGGGTCGATTGAGTAATATGATAGGTTTAGGGATTGAGTCAATTGTATGATGTTTGATCTCTATGTTTGAATCTATGATGTCTGCGTTGTTATGGTCTCAATTGATGTGTAATTGGTGTATTACGAGACGTATTTTGTGTTGTTTGTGCATTCTATTTCTCTAGGTTCGTACTGGTATGGTTTGGGTGTGTTTGGAATGCATAGAATGTTGTTTTCTGCAGGTTGGGGTTTCTGAATTTACCGGTTCGCGCCGCGTGCATAGGGTTGGCGCCGCGAACAGGTGGGCAGAATGCCAGGAAGTTGTGATACGCTCAGGTCGCGCCGCGTACCTGTGTTCGCGCCGCGAAGGCGTAACTTTTTTTCTCGTTTCGCGCCGCGCGTGGATGTTTGCGCCGCGAACAGCTTGGCAGAGAGCCAATGAATTTTGGGACGCTCAGTGCGCGCCGCGAACGGGTGATGGCGCCGCGTGCTTTTGTGTTTTGAGATATTTTAAAAAGGTTCAAGATGCATAACTTTTTAACCGTTGGTCCGTTTGATGCCCCGTTTTGAGCTAAACGAACCTTGTAGGACAATCTATATGATGATGATTGATTGGTTTTTAGAATGATGAAAATACATGTATGCTATTCTTGTTGAGTATGATGGTTGATGCAAATACGTGTATGTTTTGTGTATGATGATTATGGAACTGTAATTGAATGATGTTAATATATATGAACATACTTGAATGATGATGATGATGTTGATGATTGATGATGATGATGGTATAAGTATGTTATATATGTTGCATTCATTCATGTTCATTGATGATACTGTATCCATAAGGGTGTGTTGGATCAGTGAAGGGCATGATTCTCATCGTGTGGAATCTGTGCTGGCAGGGCCGTATCTTGGCCGATGTTGGATCGGTCATGGGTTATTCCCATTTGATGATGATTGGTACCACATGTATAGTGTCAGTTCATACATATGCATAATTTATAACATGATTGGATGTATTCCAGTGTTGTAAATATTAATGATGTATTGATTTTGGTTTGCTTGTTGTGAATGTCTGTTTATGAAACAATTGGGTGAATGATACAACTGTGATGTGTTATGGCTTTATAACCTTATAACATTTGTTAATTATGACGAGACTCACCCTTACATGTTGTCATTTTCAGATTGAGGATAGCGGCTGTTCGACTCGGTGAGGATTAGCTCATGAGTCAGTGTTTTAGTAGCGTCAGGTGTCATGCTCTGATAGTTGTAACACTGGGGACGCGATTGTTTAGAGTTTATGATTATGACTCTAGTTATGTTTTGATGTTTTGAAGGATAAGTTTTGAAGATGTTAAACTTAGTCCGTTTTTGATAAATTTCCGCTGTGTTAACATGAACCGTTTTAAATTATGATGATTACCTCAGTGAATGCATGACATGACTGAATGATGTTTATTTATTATGAATTGTGGCACCCTTATTTCATGTACTCTAAATAATTGTTTTAAATTGTCGCGGGGTTAGTAAGGGGTGTTACAATAGTGGTATCAGAGCAGGTCGGTCCGTCCGGCCAATTGTTGGGTCAGTTGAGTTGCGCGACAGTTGTATACTGTCGGTGTTTTATTCCTTGGTACGCGACATGTGAGTGAATCACTGACGGTACTTGGTTGTTTGTTGCAGGTGTTGGATTGAAACAAATGGGGGAGGAGCTTCGCTTCTCGGTTATGTTTCAGTTGAAGAAGATTGATTCAGTAGGCTGTTGTTGGAAACAGTGCGAGCGTTGTCGGAGTTTGTTGTTTCCCGAGTTGAAGGTGACTTGGAATTAAGACTTCACTGGGAATTGAGTTGGAACATCTTGAAGGAAGGAGATTAGGGGTAATTGACAGCTATTGTAAGAGAAGGAGATTGGAGAGTTGCGATGTGTCAGCTCTGCTGGTGTGCTGCGAAGTTGTCAGTTGAGTAGCCTTGCGTCTCGGAAGAGGTTCAGTTACGAGTTTGCAAGGAGGATTGTTGTCGTGATGTTGCAGAAAGCGGACTTCGGCGGGGGAATGTGTCGCTTAAGTTATAAGGATGTTTGGAAGTGAAGAGATACGATAAGGGGCTGTTTGGAATGTGATAGAGTTGAAGAGAATGAGTTTTGGAGAGAGATTTTCGTAAGCAAAACGCAGGAAAATTGCTGAATAGCTGCGGAACTTCGAAAATTCATAACTGGAGTTCTGGACACCCGAATTGAGTTCCGTTTGAAGCGTCGGAAAGCTAATGAGATGAACTTTGTTATAAAAATGGTTGCAACAGCTGAAAGATAATTAATTGTGACAGGATGACGTTGGTAAGAGGCGAAGTTACGGTTACTCTTGTTCTTATAACTAGACTTGTTTATTGGTACTGCACGGGATGTCAGTGTCAGTGTTGAAGGGATCGAAGGAACAATTAGCAGGTTTGTTGAGGAGTAATTTTAAGAATTGAATTTACCAATTGAGGAGTTTTGGATATATCGTATAGAGTGTCACTGCATGATGTCAGTGTTGCATTTTTCGGGCAATGATTGGAAAATTCATATCTTGAGTTCCGAGTGTCGGATTGATGTGCCGTTTGAACCTACGAAGAGGATGGATTGGGTTCTAATTTATGGGAGAGTTATAAATACAGTAGAGTGACCCTATGAGGAAAGGTTCTGAAGTCGGTTATGGAAGCGTGAAACTTGTTGAATAAGAATGCTTACTACCGTGATTGTTGGAAACAAAATTAAGTGTAAAATGTTGTTGATGAGATGTTCGGTAATAAGGATGGTTTGAGGGCCGATGAATTTTAGTGAAGAGTGCATTAGTAGTAAAGATGGGATAAACTTTAGAACCCTTGGAATCGTATTTGTGATGGCAAAATAACGATAAGTATAAAAGAAGAATTGTAGGGAATTTCTAACATTTGTTGACGTGAGGAAGACTTTGTTGAGATTCCGAGTGGGATGATATTTGGACGTGAAGGATGTAATAGAATTTGGATTAAAACCACGAGTTATGAATGTTGTCTTGGTCTTGCAGGCTAATTGTATGGTTCAAAATTCGAAGTGTTTAGTGATCATAAGAGTTGAAGTACCTCTTTGATCAGAAAGGGCTTAATATGAGGCAGTAGAGATGATTAGAATATATTTTTGGATTAGGATTTTGGTTTGAATTACCATCCTAATGAGGAAAATGTTGTGCTATTGTGTTGCGTAAGAAGTCCTTAAAATGTCGGTGCTAATGATGAATGAGTTGGATTTAATTGGACAATTTAGAGACTTGAGTTAGTATGTGAAGGCACTCCTAATAGTGTTAGATTGAGTGTGATAGAAGATGACTAGTAGTATTCTTAACAAGATTAGAGAAGGTCAGAAAGATGATGTTGACTTGATCGATAGGTTGACTTTGAATTACCAAAGTAAAGGCGGTGAATTCAGAATCGACGAAAATGATGTAATGAGGTTGAGTGATTGGATTTGTGTAACTGATGTTTTGAGCCTCAGAAGGATATTCTATAAGGACACCGTAGTGAATTATTGGACCATTCCAAATTTCAGAAAGAGTGGGAGAAGTGGCATATCGTATTGCGTTACCGCCAATGCTTGCCAACTTGCATGATGTATTTCATGTGTCTCAATTGAGGAAATACATTTCGGATCCGTCCCACGTGATCCAAGTGGATGATGTACAGGTGAAAGACAACTTAACGGTTGAAACGTTACCTGTGAGGATTGAAGATAGAAGACTGAAGCAATTGAGGGGCAAGGAAATAGCTTTAGTCAGAGTAGCTTGGGGAGGACCAGCTGAAGGAAATGTTACCTGGGAGCTAGATAGCCAGATGAAGGATTCGTATCCAGAGCTC
The DNA here is from genome assembly GCF_029867415.1 of Vicia villosa. Lineage (NCBI taxonomy): Eukaryota > Viridiplantae > Streptophyta > Magnoliopsida > Fabales > Fabaceae > Vicia > Vicia villosa. Next base: position 167,367,747 of record NC_081181.1, read on the forward strand.
TTTACCTGAGGTATGTTTTCGAGGACGAAAACTCTTTTAGTGGGGGAGAGTTGTAACGCCCGTATAATTTTAATATTAATTTAATCAAGAATATTGAATTAATAATTCGAATTATTAAGGATTTTGTGAAAATAATAAATAAATAATGGTTTATGGCATTTGGGCCATGTGAGAAATAGTAAAAGGGGGGTGTGATATAGGAAGGCCCTTTACTAATATTATTATTATTTTCATAAAATAATTGGAATTGGGAAGAAAGAAAGAACGTGAAAGAACAGAAGTCTGAAGAACGAGGAACGTGAAGGAGAACGGTAGAGGGAGAGACCAAGAATCAAGAATTTGTCTAAGGTAAGGGGGAACTTATCTGATTATCATCTATTATCGGGTTAGGGGTTAATAATACTGAATAGATGTGGAATTCGGGTCGATTGAGTCATATGATAGGTTTAGGGATTGAGTCAATTGTATGATGTTTGATCTCTATGTTTGAATCTATGATGTCTGCGTTGTTATGGTCTCAATTGATGTGTAATTGGTGTATTACGAGACGTATTTTGTGCTGTTTGTGCATTCTATTTCTCTAGGTTCGTACAGGTATGGTTTGGGTGTGTTTGGAATGCATAGAATGCTGTTTTCTGTAGGTTGGGGTTTCTGAATTTACCGGTTCGCGCCGCGTGCATAGGGTTGGCGCCGCGAACAGGTGGGCAGAATGCCAGGAAGTTGTGATACGCTCAGGTCGCGCCGCGTACTTGTGTTCGCGCCGCGAAGGCGTAACTTTTTTTCTCGTTTCGCGCCGCGCGTGGATGTTTGCGCCGCGAACAGCTTGGCAGAGAGCCAATGAATTTTGGGACGCTCAGTGCGCGCCGCGAACGGGTGATGGCGCCGCGTGCTTTTGTGTTTTGAGATATTTTAAAAAGGTTCAAGATGCATAACTTTTTAACCGTTGGTCCGTTTGATGCCCCGTTTTGAGCTAAACGAACCTTGTAGGACAATCTATATGATGATGATTGATTGGTTTTTAGAATGATGAAAATACATGTATGCTATTCTTGTTGAGTATGATGGTTGATGCAAATACGTGTATGTTTTGTGTATGATGATTATGGAACTGTAATTGAATGATGTTAATATATATGAACATACTTGAATGATGATGATGATGTTGATGATTGATGATGATGATGGTATAAGTATGTTATATATGTTGCATTCGTTCATGTTCATTGATGATACTGTATCCATAAGGGTGTGTTGGATCAGTGAAGGGCATGATTCTCATCGTGTGGAATCTGTGCTGGCAGGGCCGTATCTTGGCCGATGTTGGATCGATCATGGGTTATTCCCATTTGATGATGATTGGTACCACATGTATAGTGTCAGTTCATACATATGCATAATTTATAACATGATTGGATGTATTCCAGTGTTGTAAATATTAATGATGTATTGATTTTGGTTTGCTTGTTGTGAATGTCTGTTTATGAAACAATTGGGTGAATGATACAACTGTGATGTGTTATGGCTTTATAACCTTATAACATTTGTTAATTATGACGAGACTCACCCTTACATGTTGTCATTTTCAGATTGAGGATAGCGGCTGTTCGACTCGGTGAGGATTAGCTCATGAGTCAGTGTTTTAGTAGCGTCAGGTGTCATGCTCTGATAGTTGTAACACTGGGGACGCGATTGTTTAGAGTTTATGATTATGACTCTAGTTATGTTTTGATGTTTTGAAGGATAAGTTTTGAAGATGTTAAACTTAGTCCGTTTTTGATAAATTTCCGCTGTGTTAACATGAACCGTTTTAAATTATGATGATTACCTCAGTGAATGCATGACATGACTGAATGATGTTTATTTATTATGAATTGTGGCACCCTTATTTCATGTACTCTAAATAATTGTTTTAAATTGTCGCGGGGTTAGTAAGGGGTGTTACAATAGTGGTATCAGAGCAGGTCGGTCCGTCCGGCCAATTGTTGGGTCAGTTGAGTTGCGCGACAGTTGTATACTGTCGGTGTTTTATTCCTTGGTACGCGACATGTGAGTGAATCACTGTCGGTACTTGGTTGTTTGTTGCAGGTGTTGGATTGAAACAAGTGGGGGAGAAGCTTCGCTTCTCGGTTATGTTTCAGTTGAAGAAGATTGATTCAGTAGGCTGTTGTTGGAAACAGTGCGAGCGTTGTCGGAGTTTGTTGTTTCCCGAGTTGAAGGTGACTTGGAATTAAGACTTCACTGGGAATTGAGTTGGAACATCTTGAAGGAAGGAGAGTAGGGGTAATTGACAGTTATTGTAAGAGAAGGAGATTGGAGAGTTTCGATGTGTCAGCTCTGCTGGTGTGCTGCGAAGTTGTCAGTTGAGTAGCCTTGCGTCTCGGAAGAGGTTCAGTTACGAGTTTGCAAGGAGGATTGTTGTCGTGATGTTGCAGAAAGCGGACTTCGGCGGGGGAATGTGTCGCTTAAGTTATAAGGATGTTTGGAAGTGAAGAGATACGATAAGGGGCTGTTTGGAATGTGATAGAGTTGAAGAGAATGAGTTTTGGAGAGAGATTTTCGTAAGCAAAACGCAAGAAAATTGCTGAATAGCTGCGGAACTTCGAAAATTGATAAATGGAGTTCTGGACACCCGAATTGAGTTCCGTTTGAAGCGTCGGAAAGCTAATGAGATGAACTTTGTTATAAAAATGGTTGCAACAGCTGTAAGATAATTAATTGTGATAGGATGACGTTGGTAAGAGGCGAAGTTACGGTTACTCTTGTTCTTATAACTAGACTTGTTTATTGGTACTGCACGGGATGTCAGTGTCAGTGTTGAATGGATCGAAGGAACAATTAGCAGGTTTGTTGAGGAGTAATTTTAAGAATTGAATTTACCAATTGAGGAGTTTTGGATATATCGTATAGAGTGTCACTGCATGATGTCAGTGTTGCATTTTTCGGGCAATGATTGGAAAATTCATATCTTGAGTTCCGAGTGTCGGATTGATGTGCCGTTTGAACCTACGAAGAGGAGGGATTGTGTTCTAATTTATGGGAGAGTTATAAATACAGTAGAGTGACCCTATGAGGAAAGGTTCTGAAGTCGGTTATGGAAGCGTGAAACTTGTTGAATAAGAATGCTTACTACCGTGATTGTTGGAAACAAAATTGAGTGTAAAATGTTGTTGATGAGATGTTCGGTAATAAGGATGGTTTGAGGGCCGATGAATTTTAGTGAAGAGTGCATTAGTAATAAAGATGGGATAAACTTTAGAACCCTTGGAATCGTATTTGTGATGGCAAAATAACGATAAGTATAAAAGAAGAATTGTAGGGAATTTCTAACATTTGTTGACGTGAGGAAGACTTTGTTGAGATTCCGAGTGGGATGATATTTGGACGTGAAGGATGTAATAGAATTTGGATTAAAACCACGAGTCATGAATGTTGTCTTGGTCTTGCAGGCTAATTGTATGGTTCAAAATTCGAAGTGTTTAGTGATCATAAGAGTTGAAGTACCTCTTTGATCAGAAAGGGCTTAATATGAGGCAGTAGAGATGATTAGAATATATTTTTGGATTAGGATTTTGGTTTGAATTACCATCCTAATGAGGAAAATGTTGTGCTATTGTGTTGCGTAAGAAGTCCTTAAAATGTCGGTGCTAATGATGAATGAGTTGGATTTAATTGGACAATTTAGAGACTTGAGTTAGTATGTGAAGGCACTCCTAATAGTGTTAGATTGAGTGTGCTAGAAGATGACTAGTAGTATTCTTAACAAGATTAGAGAAGGTCAGAAAGATGATGTTGACTTGATCGATAGGTTGACTTTGAATTACCAAAGTAAAGGCGGTGAATTCAGAATCGACGAAAATGATGTAATGAGGTTGAGTGATTGGATTTGTGTAACTGATGTTTTGAGCCTCAGAAGGATATTCTATAAGGACACCGTAGTGAATTATTGGACCATTCCAAATTTCAGAAAGAGTGGGAGAAGTGGCATATCGTATTGCGTTACCGCCAATGCTTGCCAACTTGCATGATGTATTTCATGTGTCTCAATTGAGGAAATACATTTCGGATCCGTCCCACGTGATCCAAGTGGATGATGTACAGGTGAAAGACAACTTAACGGTTGAAACGTTACCTGTGAGGATTGAAGATAGAAGACTGAAGCAATTGCGGGGCAAGGAAATAGCTTTAGTCAGAGTAGCTTGGGGAGGACCAGCTGAAGGAAATGTTACCTGGGAGCTAGATAGCCAGATGAAGGATTCGTATCCAGAGCTCTTTACCTGAGGTATGTTTTCGAGGACGAAAACTCTTTTAGTGGGGGAGAGTTGTAACGCCCGTATAATTTTAATATTAATTTAATCAAGAATATTGAATTAATAATTAGAATTATTAAGGATTTTGTGAAAATAATAAATAAATAATGGTTTATGGCATTTGGGCCATGTGAGAAATAGTAAAAGGGGGGTGTGATATAGGAAGGCCCTTTACTAATATTATTATTATTTTCATAAAATAATTGGAAATGGGAAGAAAGAAAGAACGTGAAAGAACAGAAGTCTGAAGAACGAGGAACGTGAAGGAGAACGGTAGAGGGAGAGACCAAGAATCAAGAATTTGTCTAAGGTAAGGGGGAACTTATCTGATTATCATCTATTATCGGGTTAGGGGTTAATAATACTGAATAGATGTGGAATTCGGGTCGATTGAGTCATATGATAGGTTTAGGGATTGAGTCAATTGTATGATGTTTGATCTCTATGTTTGAATCTATGATGTCTGCGTTGTTATGGTCTCAATTGATGTGTAATTGGTGTATTACGAGACGTATTTTGTGTTGTTTGTGCATTCTATTTCTCTAGGTTCGTACTGGTATGGTTTGGGTGTGTTTGGAATGCATAGAATGCTGTTTTCTGCAGGTTGGAGTTTCTGAATTTACCGGTTCGCGCCGCGTGCATAGGGTTGGCGCCGCGAACAGGTGGGCAGAATGCCAGGAAGTTGTGATACGCTCAGGTCGCGCCGCGTACCTGTGTTCGCGCCGCGAAGGCGTAACTTTTTTTCTCGTTTCGCGCCGCGCGTGGATGTTTGCGCCGCGAACAGCTTGGCAGAGAGCCAATGAATTTTGGGACGCTGAGTGCGCTCCGCGAACGGGTGATGGCGCCGCGTGCTGTTGGTGTTTTGTGATATTTTAAAAAGGTTCAAGATGCATAACTTTTTAACCGTTGGTCCGTTTGATGCCCCGTTTTGAGCTAAACGAACCTTGTAGGACAACCTATATGATGATGATTGATTGGTTTTTAGAATGATGAAAATACATGTATGCTATTCTTGTTGAGTATGATGATTGATGCAAATACGTGTATGTTTTGTGTATGATGATTATGGAGTTGTAATTGAATGATGTTAATATATATGAACATACTTGAATGATGATGATGATGTTGATGATTGATGATGATGATGGTATAAGTATGTTATATATGTTGCATTCATTCATGTTCATTGATGATACTGTATCTATAAGGGTTTGTTGGATCAGTGAAGGGCATGATTCCCATCGTGTGGAATCTGTGTTGGCAGGGCCGTATCTTGGCCGATGTTGGATCGGTCATGGGTTATTCCCATTTGATGATGATTGGTACCACATGCATAGTGTCAGTTCATACATATGCATAATTTATAACATGATTGGATGTATTCCAGTGTTGTAAATATTAATGATGTATTGATTTTGGTTTGCTTGTTGTGAATGTCTGTTTATGAAACAACTGGGTGAATGATACAACTGTGATGTGTTATGGCTTTATAACCTTATAACATTTGTTAATTATGACGAGACTCACCCTTACATGTTGTCATTTTCAGATTGAGGATAGCGGTTGTTCGACTCGGTGAGGATTAGCTCATGAGTCAGTGTTTTAGTAGCGTCAGGTGTCATGCTCTGATAGTTGTAACACTGGGGACGCGATTGTTTAGAGTTTATGATTATGACTCTAGTTATGTTTTGATGTTTTGAAGGATAAGTTTTGAAGATGTTAAACTTAGTCCGTTTTTGATAAATTTCCGCTGTGTTAACATGAACCGTTTTAAATTATGATGATTACCTCAGTGAATGCATGACATGACTGAATGATGTTTATTTATTATGAATTGTGGCACCCTTATTTCATGTACTCTGAATAATTGTTTTAAATTGCCGCGGGGTTAGTAAGGGGTGTTACAATAGTGGTATCAGAGCAGGTCAGTCCGTCCGGCCAATTGTTGGGTCAGTTGAGTTGCGCGACAGTTGTATACTGTCGGTGTTTTATTCCTTGGTACGCGACATGTGAGTGAATCACTGTTGGTACTTGGTTGTTTGTTGCAGGTGTTGGATTGAAACAAGTGGGGGAGAAGCTTCGCTTCTCGGTTATGTTTCAGTTGAAGAAGATTGATTCAGTAGGCTGTTGTTGGAAACAGTGCGAGCGTTGTCGGAGTTTGTTGTTTCCCGAGTTGAAGGTGACTTGGAATTAAGACTTCACTGGGAATTGAGTTGAAACATCTTGAAGGAAGGTGATTAGGGGTAATTGACAGTTATTGTAAGAGAAGGAGATTGGAGAGTTGCGATGTGTCAGCTCTGCTGGTGTGCTGCGAAGTTGTCAGTTGAGTAGCCTTGCGTCTCGGAAGAGGTTCAGTTACGAGTTTGCAAGGAGGATTGTTGTCGTGATGTTGCAGAAAGCGGACTTCGGCGGGGGAATGTGTCGCTTAAGTTATAAGGATGTTTGGAAGTGAAGAGATACGATAAGGGGCTGTTTGGAATGTGATAGAGTTGAAGAGAATGAGTTTTGGAGAGAGATTTTCGTAAGCAAAACGCAGGAAAATTGCTGAATAGCTGCGGAACTTCGAAAATTCATAACTGGAGTTCTGGACACCCGAATTGAGTTCTGTTTGAAGCGTCGGAAAGCTAATGAGATGAACTTTGTTATAAAAATGGTTGCAACAGCTTTAAGATAATTAATTGTGACAGGATGACGTTGGTAAGAGGCGAAGTTACGGTTACTCTTGTTCTTATAACTAGACTTATTTATTGGTACTGCACGGGATGTCAGTGTCAGTGTTGAAGGGATCGAAGGAACAATTAGCAGGTTTGTTGAGGAGTAATTTTAAGAATTGAATTTACCAATTGAGGAGTTTTGGATATATCGTATAGAGTGTCACTGCATGATGTCAGTGTTGCATTTTTCGGGCAATGATTGGAAAATTCATATCTTGAGTTCCGAGTGTCGGATTGATATGCCGTTTGAAATTACGAAGAGGAGGGATTGTGTTCTAATTTATGGGAGAGTTATAAATACAGTAGAGTGACCCTATGAGGAAAGGTTCTGAAGTCGGTTATGGAAGCGTGAAACTTGTTGAATAAGAATGCTTACTACTGTGATTGTTGGAAACAAAATTGAGTGTAAAATGTTGTTGATGAGATGTTCGGTAATAAGGATGGTTTGAGGGCCGATGAATTTTAGTGAAGAGTGCATTAGTAGTAAAGATGGGATAAACTTTAGAACCCTTGGAATCGTATTTGTGATGGCAAAATAACGATAAGTATAAAAGAAGAATTGTAGGGAATTTCTAACATTTGTTGACGTGAGGAAGACTTTGTTGAGATTCCGAGTGGGATGATATTTGGACGTGAAGGATGTAATAGAATTTGGATTAAAACCACGAGTCATGAATGTTGTCTTGGTCTTGCAGGCTAATTGTATGGTTCAAAATTCGAAGTGTTTAGTGATCATAAGAGTTGAAGTACCTCTTTGATCAGAAAGGGCTTAATATGAGGCAGTAGAGATGATTAGAATATATTTTTGGATTAGGATTTTGGTTTGAATTACCATCCTAATGAGGAAAATGTTGTGCTATTGTGTTGCGTAAGAAGTCCTTAAAATGTCGGTGCTAATGATGAATGAGTTGGATTTAATTGGACAATTTAGAGACTTGAGTTAGTATGTGAAGGCACTCCTAATAGTGTTAGATTGAGTGTGCTAGAAGATGACTAGTAGTATTCTTAACAAGATTAGAGAAGGTCAGAAAGATGATGTTGACTTGATCGATAGGTTGACTTTGAATTACCAAAGTAAAGGCGGTGAATTCAGAATCGACGAAAATGATGTAATGAGGTTGAGTGATTGGATTTGTGTAACTGATGTTTTGAGCCTCAGAAGGATATTCTATAAGGACACCGTAGTGAATTATTGGACCATTCCAAATTTCAGAAAGAGTGGGAGAAGTGGCATATCGTATTGCGTTACCGCCAATGCTTGCCAACTTGCATGATGTATTTCATGTGTCTCAATTGAGGAAATACATTTCGGATCCGTCCCACGTGATCCAAGTGGATGATGTACAGGTGAAAGACAACTTAACGGTTGAAACGTTACCTGTGAGGATTGAAGATAGAAGACTGAAGCAATTGCGGGGCAAGGAAATAGCTTTAGTCAGAGTAGCTTGGGGAGGACCAGCTGAAGGAAATGTTACCTGGGAGCTAGAGAGCCAGATGAAGGATTCGTATCCAGAGCTCTTTACCTGAGGTATGTTTTCGAGGACGAAAACTCTTTTAGTGGGGGAGAGTTGTAACGCCCGTATAATTTTAATATTAATTTAATCAAGAATATTGAATTAATAATTCGAATTATTAAGGATTTTGTGAAAATAATAAATAAATAATGGTTTATGGCATTTGGGCCATGTGAGAAATAGTAAAAGGGGGGGGTGTGATATAGGAAGGCCCTTTACTAATATTATTATTATTTTCATAAAATAATTGGAACTGGGAAGAAAGAAAGAACGTGAAAGAACAGAAGTCTGAAGAACGAGGAACGTGAAGGAGAACGGTAGAGGGAGAGACCAAGAATCAAGAATTTGTCTAAGGTAAGGGGGGACTTATCTGATTATCATCTATTATCGGGTTAGGGGTTAATAATACTGAATAGATGTGGAATTCGGGTCGATTGAGTCATATGATAGGTTTAGGGATTGAGTCAATTGTATGATGTTGGATCTCTATGTTTGAATCTATGATGTCTGCGTTGTTATGGTCTCAATTGATGTGTAATTGGTGTATTACGAGACGTATTTTGTGTTGTTTGTGCATTCTATTTCTCTAGGTTCGTACTGGTATGGTTTGGGTGTGTTTGGAATGCATAGAATGCTGTTTTCTGCAGGTTGGGGTTTCTGAATTTACCGGTTCGCGCCGCGTGCATAGGGTTGGCGCCGCGAACAGGTGGGCAGAATGCCAGGAAGTTGTGATACGCTCAGGTCGCGCCGCGTACCTGTGTTCGCGCCGCGAAGGCGTAACTTTTTTTCTCTTTTCGCGCCGCGCGTGGATGTTTACGCCGCGAACAGCTTGGCAGAGAGCCAATGAATTTTGGGACGCTCAGTGCGCGCCGCGAACGGGTGATGGCGCCGCGTGCTTTTGTGTTTTGAGATATTTTAAAAAGGTTCAAGATGCATAACTTTTTAACCGTTGGTCCGTTTGATGCCCCATTTTGAGCTAAACGAACCTTGTAGGACAATCTATATGATGATGATTGATTGGTTTTTAGAATGATGAAAATACATGTATGCTATTCTTGTTGAGTATGATGATTGGTGCAAATACGTGTATGTTTTGTGTATGATGATTATGGAACTGTAATTGAATGATGTTAATATATATGAACATACTTGAATGATGATGATGATGTTGATGATTGATGATGATGATGGTATAAGTATGTTATATATGTTGCATTCATTCATGTTCATTGATGATACTGTATCCATAAGGGTGTGTTGGATCAGTGAAGGGCATGATTCCCATCGTGTGGAATCTGTGCTGGCAGGGCCGTATCTTGGCCGATGTTGGATCGGTCATGGGTTATTCTCATTTGATGATGATTGGTACCACATGTATAGTGTCAGTTCATACATATGCATAATTTATAACATGATTGGATGTATTCCAGTGTTGTAAATATTAATGATGTATTGATTTTGGTTTGCTTGTTGTGAATGTCTGTTTATGAAACAATTGGGTGAATGATACAACTGTGATGTGTTATGGCTTTATAACCTTATAACATTTGTTAATTATGACGAGACTCACCCTTACATGTTGTCATTTTCAGATTGAGGATAGAGGCTGTTCGACTCGGTGAGGATTAGCTCATGAGTCAGTGTTTTAGTAGCGTCAGGTGTCATGCTCTGATAGTTGTAACACTGGGGACGCGATTGTTTAGAGTTTATGATTATGACTCTAGTTATGTTTTGATGTTTTGAAGGATAAGTTTTGAAGATGTTAAACTTAGTCCGTTTTTGATAAATTTCCGCTGTGTTAACATGAACCGTTTTAAATTATGATGATTACCTCAGTGAATGCATGACATGACTGAATGATGTTTATTTATTATGAATTGTGGCACCCTTATTTCATGTACTCTGAATAATTGTTTTAAATTGTCGCGGGGTTAGTAAGGGGTGTTACAATAGTGGTATCAGAGCAGGTCGGTCCGTCCGGCCAATTGTTGGGTCAGTTGAGTTGCGCGACAGTTGTATACTGTCGGTGTTTTATTCCTTGGTACGCGACATGTGAGTGAATCATTGTCGGTACTTGGTTGTTTGTTGCAGGTGTTGGATTGAAAAAAGTGGGGGAGAAGCTTCGCTTCTCGGTTATGTTTCAGTTGAAGAAGATTGATTCAGTAGGCTGTTGTTGGAAACAGTGCGAGCGTTGTCGGAGTTTGTTGTTTCCCGAGTTGAAGGTGACTTGGAATTAAGACTTCACTGGGAATTGAGTTGAAACATCTTGAAGGAAGGTTGTCGCGGGCGAAAAATCGTTTTGTTCCTCTTTTTTGTGGGATGAGACACCTGATGCCTTCTTTGGGCTCGAGTGCTCATAAAAAATGATTTTTCTTTTGTATCGACCAAACTTTTTATTATTTCCAAAGGAGGAAAAGGAAAAAAGCTGCAATAACCTAAAAGTGGGGGGAGAGATCTTGGGTAAGAGGGTTGGTTATACGAAGGGAAGGTATTAGCACCCAACGTATCTGTAGTACTCTACAGGGTTCTTTACTTTGTTTTTCATTCCATGTTGTTGAGAGGTTCTTGTGAAATAGGTGGGACCTAAGGTGTTTGTTTGATTATGCTCGCAAAGATCATCGCGATCCTCTGCATACATATCCCTTAGAGGGAATCAGAGCATCTGTAGCTCGGGGTCTACGGGTGCTAAGGTTTGAATGTTTTTTTGTTTTGTTTTGTTTTGCTCGCCAAGGATCGACCTTGTGCCTACGTATTCTCAAAGGGATGTTGAGAAAGTCAGAGCAATCGTAGTTCCCACTTATGCTAGTGGAAGCAAAGGAAAATAGACAAATGTCGTCTAAATGCTAGATGTATCTAATCTATATCATCACATACATCTGTTTGATTTTTGTTTGAAAATCTTTTCATTATAAGCCCGGGGCCATGCCACTTAGGGTGCTTAGAATGATAAAGATGTTTTTGTTTAACCAGCCTTGTGGCAAAAGTTTCAATGAAGTCAGCTTTGTGACAAAAACTTTGATTAATATGCCAGCCTTGTGGCAAAAGTTTCAATGAAGTCAGCCTTGTGACAAAAACTTTGATTAATCATCCAGTACGGTGGTAAAACAGTTTGATTGATTAGCCAGCCTGGTGGCAAAAGAAGATTGATTGATTATTTGTGATGATATATAAGAGATACTCCTAGCATAGAGATGAAAAATGTCTAATCTCCTAGGGTATTTGGTTTTGGATATTGGGGGATGCTTATAAGAAGCCCGTGGGTCCTTGTACGAAGCCCAAGAGGAGGCTATCCGAGGGTCCTTGCATTGTAAGCCCAAGAGGAGGCTATGGGAGGGACAATCCAGGGTCCTTGCATTGTAAGCCCAAGAGGAGGCTATGGGAGGGACACTCGTTTGTACAAAGCCCAAGGGGAGGCATGGTATAGTTGGTTTGAGCTCTTAGAGCGATTTCACCGAGAAACCATACTCTATGTCCTAACCTAAACTAGTGGAGATTCTTTGCACGAAGCCCAATAGGAGGCTATGGGGAACCTAGTGTTGTACTAAGTTGAAAAAGCACATATAACACAATCACAAATATGAACAAGTACAAACAAATATGCACAAGTACATGAACAAATATGAACAGTTATATGAACAGTTATATATGACAAAGTGTGTGTATATAATGGAGTTTATGAAGGAAATATACCTGTAAGCATGATCCATTTGTATACACAGGGCTCGGGACTCACACTCGGGGGGAGGTCCACTTGAATTTATTCAAAGCTATGTAAACAGGTATTTACAGAGGGGCTTGGGACTTATACCTACATGGAGGCCCATGGTATATTTTTTGGGAAGATTTAAAGAAACCTTCATTTTTGGTTTGTTATTCAAAGTTAAAAAAAAACAGATTGAGATATGTACAAAAAGGAGTATGTACAAAAAGTGTATGTACAGAAAGGCGTACAATGAAATACCTAATTTCATGTACTGGAATGGGTATGTACAAAAGGGCTTGGGACTTATACCTACGTGGAGGCCCATGGTATTTTTGAAAAGTTTTGAAGTTTCTTTGAAGTTTTGTTATTTTGAAAATGATTTAAAAACTGTTTGAAAAGATTTTATTTTGAAGAAGTTTTATTGTTTTGAAAAAAACTGTACAAAAAGAAAAGAAATGGGACTTACACTCTCTAATATTCGAGAGGCCCCTGTTTTATTTTCATAAAACAGGGTGGATGGTTTGAAAAAGATGTGATTTGTTGTTAAAAACTGTTTGAAAGTTTTGGCGAAAGTTTTCTGTACAAAGAAAGACGAAAGGGACTTATACTCTCTAATATTCGAGAGGCCCCACATCGTTTTGAAAATCAATTGATCAATTAAAAAGATTTAATCAAAAGTTTCCTTTGAAAATCAAAAAGAAATGGTTTATCGTTTTTGAAAAGAATCGCGATCGCTCGTTTTAAAACGATTTGAATTTTGAAAGAAGTCAATTTAATCAAGATAAACAAAAGATTATTCTCAATTAACACTTAGATGATTAGGGTTTGATCACAAAAAAACATTTACAAGTGATTAGGTTTGAAAATCAAATGAAAAAGTAGTATTTAAAAGTATTTAAAAACATTTAAAAATATGTCATTTTAAACCTATTTAAAAATGTATCAAATAAATATTTTTTGGTGATTTTTTTTTGGTATTCATAAAATATGTATATTAAATAAGAAGTGTTCAAAAAATGAAGAAAAAATAAGTTGATTTGATTAGTTAAATTAATTAATGAAGTTTGTTAAAAAAATGAAAGAAAAATAGTGTTAAAAAAAAAGTTTTGGTCCCTAAGGGTGTTGAACCCGTGACCTCTCTCTCACCAGCCAAAACAACAACCAACTGAGCTGCGCGCGCAGCTTGTTAATGATACGCCTTCAGTTTATTATATTTTAAAACCAATGTTTGAATTTCCCAAACCAAATCTGGCGCCAAGAACACAACCCTAACTGAATTTTGAATTCCTTCAAATCTGTGTTGTTTTGATCGATCAAAGGGTCTATCTCACTCGGTTTTTCACAAGGAACATGATGGTGCCCTTTAATTTCATTTATTTTTGCTCTAAGATGATTAATTCTCTGATGAACACGAAGAACCCTAATATGACAAATCCTTGTGAAATCGTGTATGATCATGATATGATGCAATTGATTGAGGGTTATTATTCAGTGATGGTGCAGAAACAAGATGGTAACTTAGTTTTTCATTTATGATGCATGTATGATAGAGTTTGAAGTTCATGAGCACTTACCTCAAAAACGGCCAAGCTGGAGATTGAATTTTGCAGAGGAGGTGTTACAGATGTTGTTGCTTGATCTGGACAGCTTCAATGAACCTTAGGGAAGGTGTCTGGATGCTTGGAGTGAATTGAAAACACCTGGAGTAGTTGGAAGTACCCGATCTGCAGTTAAGCCCAAGTGTGAATCGAGCTCTATGATTCTGATGTTTCAGGTTGATGATGAGTGTTTGGATAGCTCATATGTGATATATGTGAGGTGTTGGAAGTGTTAATTTGTACAAAAATGATCTGGAATGAAGATTGGCATGATAAGGCTCTTTATGTGTTCATATGGAGGTTGAAGAGTGAATCTGAGTTTTGGGGTAATTTGGGGTGTGTGAGTGGTTCAAACACATCCCATATGATGTTTATGAGTTGCTAGAACCATCACTTTGGCCATAACTTCAAGGGTTTGGAGGTTGAGTTTTCTACCTCTTTGAAAACTATGAAACTTGCAATTCAAGAAAGAAGAGAGAAAACCTATAATTGTGAGGTTTTGGTGTGAATTGAAGAGTGATTTGCACCTCTATTTATAGGCCAAGAGTTCTGAACTCAGACCTTTGCAAGTTGATCAAGAATTGGTGATTTGGCTTAAGAGATAAAAAGGAATCTTTTACATTTAATGCAAAATGGTTAAAGTGACCAAACCATGGTTAAAACTCAAGCTTCTTATCCTCTTCCATTCTGATCTCAAATCAGAAAAATATCTCCAATTATTGCCTCTATGCATCATTATTTGGATCATTTGGCAATTTGGCTCATAACTTTGGCAAAATGACTTGAAATTTCAAGTGAAAAGTTCACTAATGGCAAAATTCAAAACCATAGCTATACTTCAAATTTTTTTATGCTCTTGGACATTTTGGAAAGCTCATGTTACACACTTCAAAACCCTAGTTGAAAGTTTCTTCAAGATCCTTAAGGAAGTGGGTGAAAAAGATCCATGAACTTTGAGAAAAATGAAGTTTTAAGTGAATTTTTCAAAAGATGCCAACTTTGAAGCTCCATATCTCTTAAATGGTTGATCTTATGGAAAAAATTTATATGTGTCAAAGTTGTTTATTGGATCAAAATCTACAACTTTCATGTTGGGAGTTTTTTTCAGTTTGTAGGTGAAATTTTGAGAAATTCCCTTTCAAAGTTTGGAAAAAACCATTGAAAAACACTTAGAAATTTTTCTAAGTATGAAAGTCAAACTTTTGACTTTTTGATTCTTGATTGATTTTCTTGATTTTTCTTGATCAAATGACTTCTCATATCATATATTGATGATTAAAAACTTCAAAAGTCATGGTTGACCAAGATTCCCCAAAAGTCAATGGTGATCTTGTACAGTTGACTTTTTCAGACGAATCGCGTTTCTGGAGATTTTAAATGAAACAGGCTATCCTCACAAAATGAATGGTATGAATGGATCACATTGAAGCATTAGAGGATATTGAGCCATGGTTTGAGTTGTGGCACCATGTCCTGATTAAAAAGTCAGTTGTTCAGTGCATTAGGTCAAAAAACCCTAATTGTCGACCTGATGAAATTGATGACTGTGGATCTTGAATTGAGATGTAATTTCCATGGGATATTGTCATAGGGATTATTTGAGGATGATTGAAACCTTTGATTGACTTCCTGGGGGTTTTTAGGGTTTCCCAAATGTGATCCCTGATTTTAGTCCCTGATAGTTCAAAATCCCGATCTGAGGATTTGTCTGATCAATCTTTGTGTAGGAGATGTCTTGAGCTAATGGATTAGGTCAAAATGAGGTACTTGGGGTCTTGAGGTCATGTCCCAAGTTATTAGATCAAATTCTGAGCAAAAGTCAGGAGTATGCTATCTTCAGGCAAAACCCTAATTCAGTCGATTCAAAGCTGTTGAGCTTGTTGAAGTGAATCTCTGAGGACCAAATGTTGATTGTTGATGAAGATGGTTCTTTTGAGATGAAGGGAGAACAAAACCCTAATTGATTGTTACTTGTACTGATGAGTGACTTCTTGATTAAACCCTGTTGAGTCACAAGTAGCAAACACAAGCTATGCAATTTGTTAGAGATGCAAATGATGCATATGCAATGATATGAGGTGGTATCTTAGGTCAAAAATTGGGGTATGACAGATGCCCCTATTTAAGTTTCTTCAACCTGAGATATGAAGATTGAAAATCTTTGTTTTGATAGGGTGGAAGAGACTTAAATATCAGAAGACGCGAATTTTGGACCTAAGATACCAAAATTGCGAATGATGCAAGGATGTCTTTACCGAGGGAATGTCAAAACTGACTCCGCTGGGGAAAAGAGGTTGGGGAGGATGTCTCAATCCGTTTTTAGGAAGAGAATCCGTTTTGTCTTTTTGGGAAAGCAAGTGTATGCTTCACCTGGGAATGATAGCTTTGTAAGAAAAGCTTACCTATCGACATTATCGACTACCAGCATGGGGATAGACTTGTTTAATAATGCGAAGGTGAAAGGTATGAAACTGTGTTACCGACTACCAGCATGGTGATAGACTTGACAAGGTAAAAAGAGCTTCAAAAGTTTGGTTAATATTACCGACTATCAGCATGGTGATAGACATGTTTAATAATATAACCAGAACAAAAGGTTACCGACTACCAGCCTTGTGATAGTGGTTTTGAAGACATGATCAATTATCAGCCAAGTGACAAAATGATCCTGGAGACTTTGCTAGGGGAATTACTGGTTATTCAGCCTTGTGAACAGTAATAAGGCCCTGATTGTCGAATGATCTTCATGATTGATTTCCTTGAGAGGAAAGTTTTTTGGAAGAGACATAAGCTGCTCAGATGATGAGGCTATTGCTTATTGTTTATTTTTCACGACTCTGTTTGAGGAATCGGAATTTGAATCTTTGGTAAAGACAAGGTTCTAACCAAGAATGAATTGGAAAGAAACAGTCAAACAAGACTTTGTACCCAATGAGGAATGAACTCAAAATGGGATTTTCTCCTTCGTTTTGAGAGGAGAAACTAAAGCAACCTTCTTCCACGAGGAATGATCTCAGTGGGGAATTGGAGAAAGAAGAAGTTATTTCTGCTTATGGGTGACGACCTACTTGAGAGATGACACGCCCATATCTGTTTTTTTTTCCTTTTTGAGGATAAATATATCCTAAACAAGTAAGTATTGAAAAATGAAAGAATGCATAAACGATGCAAATATGTATGAATGATGAATGTCATGAATGTCGCATGCATGCTGACGATACTGACAGACAGAGGAGTATATACTGGAGAAGGACCGACGTCGCAATACAACCAGATACTTGGCAAATGTTCTTCAACACGGTGTAGACAACACAGGTGATGAATGGTGCTGCGTGCTTTAAACTTCTCTGGGGAAGATGAGCATCTTTTCTCATTGAGATGGAAGATCTTCTTTACAGGAGATGGAAAATCTTCGTCACTGGGGATAAAAGACCTTCTTCAATGGGGATAGAAGAGTTTCTTCACTGGGGATAGAAGAGCTTCTTCACCTCGAGGGATAATTGCTTCAAGAATTCTTTTCTGGGACAAGAATACCGTTGTCTCAACAATTTTTCAGGGAGAATCCTTTTGTTCATCCTGTGGAGACGACTGCTGATGTTCCTTCCGTTGTTCACAACTCAAAGGAGAATTTCGCTTTTATTTTAAAAAAGAAAAGTGAAGTAAATTCATTTAAAACTTATTTTTTTCTTTTTTGTTTCAAAAGTGAATAACACAATTAAAGCGTCATTTTGCAAGCTGAAAGAAATTAAAGATTGCAAACAATTGGGCACAAGGCTCAAATTTATTTAATAGGATGGTAATCAGCTAAAGGCGTGATTCCATGGAGTATTTACAAAAGTTGGAAATGGTAATTATGCGGAAATGGCTACATTGAAAGCAATAACCACTATTCCCTTAACAACTTTGAGTTCCAATTGTGCTTGTCGCTTCAGATTGGCGATGATTTGATTGAAGATCCTTTGATGAAAAGACCCTTCAGGTGACGAAGTACGGACTGATGCAGTTACTTTGTCATAATTCCTTAATTTTTGCCTAGATTGCCCTTTCAGGTTTTCAATCTACCAGGATGAATTTTTTCTGTTTATTGTCTCTAATTTTTGCCTGGACCGCCCTTTCGGGTTTTCAGTCCACCGAGACGCTCATTTTTGCCTAAGTCGCCCTTTGCGGGTTTTCGACTTACCGAGCTGTTCTTTTGTATTTTTTAGACAAAGTATTTCTTGACTGCATCAGCATTCACAGGATACGGGAGTTCATCACCATCCATGGTTGCAAGAGTCATGGCGCCGCCAGAAAATGTTCTTTTGACAACATACGGGCCTTCGTAATTAGGAGACCATTTGCCCCTAGAATCTGGTTGAAAAGACAAGATCTTTTTAAGCACGAGGTCGCCTTCTTGAAATTCACGAGGTCGAACCTTTTTGTTGAAAGCTTGTTTCATCCTTGCTTGGTATAACTGTCCATGGCATAGAGCAGTCATACGTTTTTCTTCGATTAAGTTCAACTGATCGTATCTGCTTTGACACCATTCAGCCTCTGATAACTTAGTTTCCATGAGGACTCTCATTGATGGGATTTCAACTTCTACGGGGAGCACCGCTTCCATGCCGTATACTAGAGAAAAGGGATTGCCCCAGTTGAAGTACGCACTGAAGTACGGTATCCATGTAAAGCAAATGGCAGCATTTCATGCCAGTCTTTGTAAGTGACGACCATTTTCTGGATGATCTTCTTAATGTTCTTGTTGGCAGCTTCGACGGCGCCGTTCATTTTTGGCCTGTAAGGAGAAGAGTTATGATGCTCAATCTTGAATTCCTCACATAATTCTTTCATCATCTTGTTGTTCAGGTTTGAACCATTGTCAGTAATGATCTTGCTGGGAATACCATATCGGCAAATGATGTTATTCTTGATAAACCTCACCACCACTTGTCTTGTAACATTGGCATAAGATGCTGCTTCGACCCATTTGGTGAAGTAATCAATTGCCACTAAGATGAAACGATGACCGTTTGAAGCTTTCGGCTCGATCATTCCAATCATGTCAATACCCCACATGGAGAAAGGCCATGGAGATGAGAGAACGTTGAGTAGAGTCGGTGGCACATGGATCTTATCTGCGTAGATCTGGCACTTGTGACATCTCTTCACGTGTTTATAACAATCAGATTCCATTGTCAACCAATAGTATCCTGCTCTTAAGATCTTTTTGGACATTGCATGCCCATTTGAATGAGTTCCAAAGGACCCTTCATGCACTTCATGCATTAACATGTCTGCTTCGTGTCTGTCCACGCATTTGAGCAAAACCATGTCGAAATTTCTTTTGTATAGCACATCCTCGTTTAGGAAGAAACTGCCAGAAAGTCTCCTTAGAGTTTTCTTATCTTTGCTGGATGCCCCAAGCGGGTACTCTTGAGTTTGAAGGAAGCGTTTGATGTCGTGGAACCACGGTTTATCATCGATGACTGCTTCAGCTGCAAACACATAGGCGGGCCTTTCAAGGCGCGTAATTCTGACTGTAGGCATATCGTTCCAATGATTGACTTTGAACATGGAAGATAGAGTAGCTAAAGCGTCTGCCATTCGATTCTGATCTCGAGGTATATGATGCAATTCAACCTTGTTGAAGAAAGTCAACAGACGTCTTGCATAATCTCTGTAAGGAATCAAGCCAGGGTGGTAAGTTTCCCACTTGTCTTTGATTTGGTTGATCACGAGGGCTGAATCTCCATATATGTCTAGGATCTTGATCCTTAAGTCAATGGCTTCTTCGAGACCCATGATACAAGCTTCATATTCTGCGATGTTGTTGGTGCAATCAAATAGTAATCTGGCGGAGAATGGGATATGAGTACCCTTGGGAGTGATGATGATTTCCCCAATTCCATTGCCAAAAGCGTTTACAGCTCCATCAAAAATTAGGCCCCATCTTGATCCAGGCTCAGGACCTTCTTCAGGTAACGGTTCGTCACAATCTTTCATTTTCAAGTATAAGACATCTTCATCAGGAAAGTCAAACTTGAGAGATTGATATTCATTAATTGGTTGATGCGCCAAATGATCGGCGAGAATGCTTCCTTTGACCGCTTTTTGAGCACGGTATTCAATGTCATACTCAGATAACAGCATTTGCCATCGGGCAATCCTTCCTGTTAAGGCAGGATTTTCAAAGACATACTTGATCGGATCCATTTTGGAGATTAACCAAGTAGTATTGTTGATCATGTACTGGCGGAGACGTTTTGAAGCCCAAGCCAAAGCACAACATGTTTTTTCGAGCATGGAGTAACGAGACTCACAGTCGGTGAATTTCTTACTTAAGTAATAGATGGCATGTTCTTTCTTACCGGTTTCATCTTGTTGTCCAAGCATACAACCCATGGATTCTTCCAACACAGTAAGGTACATGATTAATGGTCTTCCTTCAACTGGAGGAATCAATATTGGTGGTTCTAACAGGTACTCTTTGATACTGTCGAACGCTTTCTGGCAATCTTCAGTCCATACAACCCCTTGATCTTTGCGGAGAAGCTTGAAAATTGGCCCACAAGTAGCAGTCATTTGAGAGATAAATCTGGAGATATAGTTCAATCGTCCGAGAAATCCTCTTACTTGTTTTTCAGTCTTTGGTGCAGGCATCTCTTGAATAGCTCTGACTTTGTCGGGATCTACTTCAATACCTCTTTGGCTGACAATGAAACCCAAGAGTTTTCCAGATCTAACCCCAAAAGTACATTTGTTAGGATTCAAGCGAAGCTGATATTTCCTTAACCGTTGAAACAACTTCAAAAGGTATTCAATATGTTCTTCTTCTGTGCTGGACTTGGCTATCATGTCGTCCACATACACTTCGATTTCTTTATGCATCATGTCATGAAAGAGAGTAGTCATTGCCCTTTGGTAAGTTGCGCCGGCATTTTTCAATCCAAACGGCATTACTTTGTAGCAAAAGGTACCCCATGGGGTGATGAAAGATGTCTTCTCCATGTCTTCGGGAGCCATCTTGATCTGATTATAACCGGAGAACCCGTCCATGAAGGAAAAGACATTGAACTTAGCGGTGTTATCAACCAGCATGTCGATATGTGGTAATGGAAAGTCATCTTTTGGACTGGCCTTGTTCAAGTCACGGTAGTCAACACACATTCTAACTTTACCATCTTTTTTCGGAACTGGCACTATGTTAGCCAACCATTGAGGATACTCGGAGGTGACAAGAAAACCTGCGTCGAGCTGTTTTTGAACTTCCACTTTGATCTTGTTAG
The DNA here is from genome assembly GCF_029867415.1 of Vicia villosa. Classification (NCBI taxonomy): domain Eukaryota; kingdom Viridiplantae; phylum Streptophyta; class Magnoliopsida; order Fabales; family Fabaceae; genus Vicia; species Vicia villosa. The sequence continues at coordinate 167,388,848 of NC_081181.1, forward strand.
CCATATCAGGGTGAGTCCTTCGCAATTTCTGCTTAACTGGCGGACATTCTGGCTTCAATGGCAAGTAATGCTGAACAATATTGGTATCCAACCCAGGCATGTCTTGGTAGGACCAGGCAAACACGTCAACATATTCTTTGAGAAGGTCTGTCAACTTACTCTTGATATCAGCATCAAGCAGCGATCCAATGGTCACTTCTTTTTTGTCTTCTTCAGAACCCAAATTGATCTTTTCTAAAGGCTCTTTGTGAGGCAGAATGGCTCTTTCCTCGTGCTTAAGTAATCGAGAGATCTCGTCTGGGATCTCCTCTTCTTCCTCTTCTTCGGCTTCGAACACAGGAAACTCAAAGTTGGGAGAGGGCATAGGGTTATTGCATTCAATGGGTTTATCAATAGTAAATCTGCACATGTGATTTATATTTATTTCAGAAAATTTATGAATGCAAGAGTGTATGCAGATTTTTTTTGAAAAAGTTTTTTTTTTTATTATTTTTTTATTTTGGTTTTTTAGGATTACCATTTCCAGAAAAAAGCAAAAATAAAACATATAATGTAGGGAATTCAAAATGACACTTTATTTATGATTCATTTTTGAAACAAAGCCCTAAACACAAACTCATTTGCCTTGGGCAGGACAAAGAGGGAAACCTTTAAAACAAAGCCCTATACACAAAGTTATTTGGGCGGAACATTTAAAAGCAAAGCCCTATAAAACATCTCTCTGCTTTGGGCAAGGCAGGAGGTCAAAATAACAGCGAGGTGATTACTTTGAGCGGCGAACAACATTCGGGACGTCGACAGCCTTCCAGTAGCAACGAACTCCTCTGTGTATTATGTGTTCAGGAAAATTCTCCCCAGAATTATCTTCAGTATTGACATTGACCGCTGGTCGAGCAGGATTTGAAGGTCCTGGTTTGTCAACCTTGTTCTTTGTAGAGTTGAAACGGTCTTCTTCTACTTCTTGAAGAGCATAAGACGAGTCACAATCTTCAGAATTTTCAGGGTGTTCTTCCCAGTCTTCAGGATGAAGAGACTCATTGTCAGCAATACTTTCTGAGTCAGTTGCGGGACCATCTTCCCCTTCATCTTCAAAAATGGCATTTATGTGATAGTAACCATCTTCAGGATTGTTAATCTTGGCAGATGCATTGAATCCGAAATCTTCAGTAATTTCAGGTTGCTGAGAAAATTGACAGTATTGGTAAGCCTCTTCTGGTTGACTATTATGTTCAAAGGAATCTCCCCATCCAGTTGGTTGGATATCTTCAATCGCAATCTTGTAACTTTCAGGTGCAGTGTATTTCACCATATAATCAAATTTTCCACTTGGTTGTCCCAAGGTGTCCCAGATTTCTGCAGGAACAGGCTCAGTTTCTTTGCCTTTGGATTTCTCTAAAGGAGGGTATGGTTCTTCCTGAGATATGTATCCCGAGTCATTGAGATAACATTTCCATTCTTCTTCACTATCGGAGAGACCTTCTTCGATGCATTCTTCGATAAGGACATTAACCTCTTGAGGAATCGGGTTAAGGAATCCTCCACTAACGAATGTTTCTTTGATCGGTCGAAGGGTTTCATCCTTCTTGGTGCAGTTTGAGAATGTTGGTGAACATCCGAGACCTGCTCTAGTTTCATTCTTGGTCGGGATCACAACTTGCCCCCAGCCAGTGGTAGTTCCATCTTTCACTACTTTTACCGCCTCTTTGTAAGAAGAGATTGATGCTTTCTTCTTGGAAGATTCGTCTTCTAAAGAGAGACCTTGGAACTGCGTTCCTTCCACATCATCAGCACTTATGAAAGAGAAATTGGATAAATGGCTCACCATCAAGGCTTGTTCTCCACTTATCGTTACTAATTTTCCATTTGTTACAAATTTTAACTTCTGATGGAGCGTCGAAGTTACTGCCCCTGCTTCATGGATCCATGGTCGTCCTAACAGACAGCTATAAGCAGCTTGAATGTCCATGACCTGGAAGGTGATTTGAAATGTATGTGGACCAATTGTCATGGGAAGATTGACTTCGCCGATAACAGATTTTCGCGATCCATCAAATGCTTTGACTACTACACCACTGAATTTCATCGGCATTCCTTGGTAAGACAAGCGAGCAAGAGTCGTCTTTGGCATCACATTCAAGGAAGATCCGGTGTCTACCAACACATTGGACAAAGAGTCTGACTGACAGTTCATAGAAATGTGCAAAGCAAGATTGTGATTTCTGCCCTCCTCGGGGAGTTCTTCATCACAGAAGCTTAAATTGTTACAAGCTGTTATGTTGGCTATTATCCCATCAAAATGGTCAACAGTCACATTATGATCTACAAAAGCTTGATCTAAGACCTTCATCAGGGCTTCCCTGTGGGCTTCTGAATTCAACAGCAATGAAAGTATTGAGATTTTTGAAGGAGTCTGCATAAGCTGATCCACAATCTTGTATTCACTTCTTTTGATAAGCTTCAAAATTTCATCAAAGTCAGGATTGACATTGGTTCCACTGGATTGACCAACATCAGCGTTTGTATTACTGACAGGAGTTTCCACAGGATTCCCCACTGGAACATTGACAGGTTTTTGTCCAGTTGTAGGAGCAACAGGCTGTTTTGAAGGTAGTGGAGTATACACACGTCCATTTCTTGTTACTCGACTCACATCAGCGATGTTTTCGACAGAGGAGAGAGTAGGCAAAGGAACTTCTTGTCCGTTCTTTATCATTGTTGCACTGTAATTGTATGGAACTGCCTTGTCAGAGTCATAAGGAACAGGTCCAGGTAGACAAATGATCAAAGGAGCAATAGGAACCTTTGGCTTGTTGTAAGTAACTTCCATGCGCTCAGGCATGTTGAAATGAGGAACGATGACGTTAACTGTAGGCATTTCCGAGTTGATATCTGAGACTAAAAGCTCATGCGGATAACATCCTATCATGTTAACTTCATTTTCATCCCTATTTCTGTAGATCTCAATAGTACCATTATCTAGCAAAACTTGGAGATCTCTTCTCACAATCGAACACCCGTGAGGATCTACACAACATATTCTACAGGAACCGTATTGATGCTGGCGAAAATTCTGCCCTCGACAAAGAGTAGCGTGCATTTGTACCAAATCTGCTCTTGAGAAGTTGATATTATAGACTCGGTATTGGCCAGGACATCCATATACCATGTTTACCACATGCCCTCCATGATTGGGCAGCGGATTTGCTTGTACATTTGGATTCAAATTTCTGAAAGAGAGGAGATTAGACCTAACCAACCTCTGAACTTCGTATTTCAAGGCTATGCAATGCTCAAGATCATGGCCAGGTGCTCCTTGATGATAAGGGCATGAGACCTCAGCTTTGTACCACCATGGGAGTTTCTCAGGTACTGGTGGTGGTGCTTTAGTTTGAACGAGACCTCTTTCAATCAAAGCAGGGTACAACTCTGTATAGGTCATTGGAATCGGATCAAACTGTGGAGCTCTTTGTACACGATTCTGATTATTGTTAAGCTGCTGAACCTGTGGTCGAGGCTGTTGTTGTTGAAATTGCGCAGTAAACCCCGGATTCGGTGTTGTGTTAACGACTGGTGTGATAGAAGCAACCTGTCGCTGACGATTGACATTTCCTCTTGGCCTCCCTTGGGATACCATGTCAACACTTTGTTCTTTCTTCTTTGGGAAACCACTTCCGAACTTTTTGGTTCCACTCGAAGATCCACCTTCTTTAGTCAGACGTCCGGTTCGGACTCCTTCTTCTAGACGCATCCCCATGTTTACCATCTCGGTGAAATCACTTGGAGCACTAGCAATCATGCGTTCATAATAAAACGGACTGAGAGTATTCAAGAAGATCTTTGTCATCTCTTTCTCTTTTAATGGTGGATTAATCTGAGCAGCAGTTTCTCTCCATCGTTGGGCATACTCTTTGAAAGCTTCATGGTCTTTCTGAGCCATGGACCGAAGCTGATCTCTGTCTGGAGCCATATCCGAGTTATACTTGTATTGTCGGACAAAGGCCTCACCCAGGTCATTGAATGTTCGAATATTAGTGCTATCCAAGCCTGTGTACCACTTCAGTGCGGCACCAGTCAAACTGTCTTGAAAGTAATGGATAAGCAACTGATGATTATCTGCATAAGTAGACATCTTTCTAGCATACATCACGAGATGGCTTTGTGGACAAGAACTTCCTTTGTACTTCTCAAAGTCAGGGACCTTGAATTTAGCAGGTATTTGTACACTGGGAACCAAACATAGCTCCTGGGCATTCTTTCCAAACAAATCTTTTCCCCGAATAGCTTTGACTTCCAATTGAATCTTGTTGAACTGTTCTTGGAGATCTTCCACAAGATTACGCTGATTGATGCTATCATCCTGATCATGATAAATCTCATTGCCACCATAAGGAACTGTGTGAACCGTAGGGGTCGGAACTGTCATAGTGGGTTGAGAAAGTGCCATAGTGATTTGGGAAAAAGTTACCCCTGAATGCGGAATAAACGCCGAACCCTGTGCAACAGGTGCTTCAGTTGTGGATGTTTGAACCCCAGAAAAATTATGACGAAATCCTGTACCAAAACTGAAAGGCGGGCCCCAACCTTCTGGCATGGAGAAAGATGGAATACCGAATGCAACTGTAGAAACTGGAGTAGTGACTTCAGATGTTACCGCTGCTTGGCTGTTAGGTGGCGGCGGCTGATTCTGTGCGGCCATCAAGGAGTCAACCAGAGTAGTGAGACTTTCCAACTTTTCCTGAAGGGTGGTCACTGTACCACGAAGCTCAATATTCTCTTGTTCAGAGTGTTCCATTACTCTTCTTCTGCTTGAACGAGTATTGTATCTGTGATCTGATTGCGAGCGCGGTCGAGAAACTTTGAGACGCGACAGCTTGACGATCTAATGGAGAAAGATCCAAAAGATGAGACTGAAGGATAGAAAAACACTTAGAAAGGGGGGGATTGAATAAGTGTGACTTTAAATCTTGGACGATAAAAATAAATTGCACAATTATTTTTATCCTGGTTCGCTGTTAACGAAGCTACTCCAGTCCACCCCCGCAGAGATGATTTACCTCAACCTGAGGATTTAATCCACTAATCGCACGGATTACAATGGTTTTCCACTTAGTCCACGACTAAGTCTTCTAGAGTATTCTGATCACAACTTGATCACTCCAGGAACAACTGCTTAGACAACTTCTAAGACTTTTCTAGAGTCTACTGATCAACCTGATCACTCTAGTTACAAACTGCTCAGCCAACTGCTAAGACTTCCTAGAGTATACTGATCACACGATCACTCTAGTTCCTTACAACTTAATGTAATCTATTCAAGAGTTTAAAAATGCTTCTTAAAAGCGATAATCACAACTGTGATATTTCTCTTAACGTTTAAGCTTAATCTCACTAAAATATTACAACAGCAATGTAGTGAGTTGATGAAGATTCTGAGCTTTGATTGAATAGCGTTTCAGCAAGTTTATTTTCGTTCAGAGTTGTTAAGAATTGGTAAGAATTGGTAACCTTGCTTCTCATCAGAACTTCATATTTATAGGCGTTGAGAAGATGACCGTTGAGTGCATTTAATGCTTTGCGTGTTCCGTACAGCATTGCATTTAATGTTATACGCTTTTGTCAACTACCTCGAGCCTTGTTCACGCTGTGTCTACTGACGTTGCCTTTAGTAGCTTTAACGTTCCTTTTGTCAGTCAGCGTAGTCTGCCACCTGTACTTCCTTCTGATCTGATGTTTGTGAATACGACGTTTGAATATCATCAGAGTCAAAACAGCTTGGTGCATAGCATCTTCTGATCTTCTGATCTTGAAGTGCTTCTGTTGCGTGATACCATCTTCTGATCTTCAGTGCTTCTGATCTCATGTTCTTCTGATGCTTCCATAGACCCATGTTCTGATTCTGCTTCGACCATCTTCTGATGTCTTGCCAGACCATGTTCTGATGTTGCATGCTGAACCATTTGAGACACAACTTCTGAGCGCTGAATTATGCGTACTCTTTATATATATTTCCTGAAAGGGAAATTGCATTGGATTAGAGTACCATATTATCTTAAGCAAAATTCATATTATTGTTATCATCAAAACTAAGATAATTGATAAGAACAAATCTTGTTCTAACAATCTCCCCCTTTTTGATGATGACAAAAACATATATAAATGATATGAATTTGCGATCAGAAAGAGTAGACGGCAAAAGACAAATTACACAGCTATAGCATAAGCATATGAATATGTCTCCCCCTGAGATTAACAATCTCCCCCTGAGATAAATAATCTCCCCCTGAAATAAATACTCGAAGAACTTTGATAAAAGACTTCCCTGATTATTTCGGTAGAGACGATCATATAAGCTTCTGCCTTCAGAGAATTCATAGCTTCTGACTTCTGCTTCCATTGGACAGCTTCAGAACTTGAATTTCTTTAGATCCTTAGAACACTCACAGCTTCTGATTCCTGCTTCCATCGTGGACAGCTTCAGAACTTGAATTTCTTTGATCTTCAGAACATTCACAGCTTCTGACTTCTGCTTCCATTCAGGACAGCTTCAGAACTTGAATTTCTTTGATCTTCAGAACATTCACAGCTTCTGATTTCTGCTTCCATTCAGGACAGCTTCAGAACTTGAGTTTTCTGGATCTTTTAGAACATTCACATCTTCTGATTTCTGCTTCCCTCGGATAGCTTCAGAACTTTGAATGTCTACCAACATCACTTCATGCTAGATTTGTATCAGAATATTGTTGAATGTACCAGAGCATCATCAGAGCATCTCTACATCCTGAAATGTTACAGAACAAAAACTAAACGACAAAAGTCAGCATGAACGAGTTAGAACATAAAATGTATGTTTGAACACATTATATGTATCAGAGCCATATAGGCTGAAATAATGTATCAGAGCAAATAATGTATCAGAGCCATAACATTATATGTATCAGAGCAAATAGAATTTTGTCAGAACAGGATAGACAATGATATTCAAATTCTATTATCAGTGCTTCTGATTCATTCTTCTTTCTTGCTTCTGATCTCTGAAGCTTGACAGCACTCAGCTTGCTTCAGTTTCCAAGAGCTTATTCCTTTTACAGAATAACGCTTCTTATGGTTTTGCTTCTAGTGTTTGCTTCGAAGATTTTCTTCACTTCTTTATACCTGCAAAACACTTAAACCATATAGAACTTGCAGTTCTTGTTAGTGAATGTGTGGGAGCCTTTACCCAGCAACTGATAGATTTAATCAAATCATTTATCATTTATCTTCTCCCCCTTTTTGTCATAACATCAAAAAGAATATTTAAAAAGATTCAGATGCATAAAACGACAAAGGAAAACAGAGAGATAGGAAACCAAAAACCATTTTGAAGAGTATTTAAAAAGAAATAAAATGAAACGAATGATGACTAGCATTTAATGTTACGTGACGTGAGGAGAGATAATAAAGACAAATGAGGTGACTAGCACAGTTACCTATGGTCGGCGTCCCTTCAACTGCACGCGCGCTTATCCTTGAATAGTAACGACAGGTTTACCATCCCGAGATAAAACGTAACAGCTGTTTTGCTTTAAAAGAGGTTCTGAATCAACTTAGACAATGAAACGTTAGTGATAACCGAATCATAATTTCTAAAAGAATTCAATCAGAACTTCTGATTAAAAGAAATGTTCCACATTCATTTCAGAAGATACTCATACATGAGAACTTCTCATCTTCTCATTCTGGGCATAAATCCATACTGATGTTCTTCAGAATGAACTTAAACCTATCTTCAGCCAGGGGTTTTGTAAAGATATCAGCCCATTGATGGTCTGTATCAACAAAGTTTAAAGATATAACACCCTTCTGAACATAGTCCCTTATGAAATGATGTTTTATCTCAATATGTTTAGCTTTTGAATGAAGAATAGGATTCTTAGATAAACATATAGCAGAAGTATTATCACAGAATATAGGAATGTTACTCTCAAATATCTGATAATCTTCCAACTGACTCTTCATCCAGAGCATCTGTGTACTACAGCCAGCAGCAGCGACATATTCTGCTTCTGTTGTTGATAGAGCAATAGTTGCTTGCTTCTTGCTATACCAAGAGATCAAATGACTTCCAAGAAATTGGCAACTTCCTGAAGTACTTTTTCTTTCAATTCTGTCTCCAGCATAATCAGCATCACAGAATCCTACTAAGTTGTATTCTTTAGATTTTCTGTAAACTAAACCAACATTAGTAGTACCTTTCAGATACCTTAGAATTCTCTTAACAGCAGTTAAATGAGATTCTCTAGGATCTGATTGGAATCTAGCACACAAACAAACACTGAACAGAATGTCAGGTCTAGAAGCAGTCAAATATAGAAGAGATCCAATCATACCTCTGTATAACTTCTGATCTACCTTCTTACTTACCTCATCCTTACCTAGGATGCATGTTGGATGCATAGGAGTTTTGGCCTCTTTGCAGTCCAGAAGATTAAACTTCTTCAGAAGTTCCTTCACATACTTGGTTTGGTGAACATATGTTCCTTCTGATGTTTGATTTATTTGTATTCCAAGGAAATACTTGAGTTCTCCCATCATGCTCATTTCAAACTCAGCCTGCATAGACTTAGCAAACTCCTTTCCAAGTGTAGCATTAGATGTTCCAAAAATAATATCATCTACATATATTTGACAGATTAAAATATCCTTTTCAAAGATTTTACAAAAGAGAGTAGTGTCCACTTTTCCTCTAGTGAAACCATTATCTAGAAGGAAAGAACTTAAGCGTTCATACCAAGCTCTGGGAGCTTGCTTCAATCCATATAATGATTTCTTTAGTTTAAACACATGATTCGGAGACATAGAGTCTTCAAAACCAGGAGGTTGATGGACATAAACTTCTTCATCTATATAACCATTTAAGAAGGCACTCTTAACATCCATCTGATAGAGAGTGATGTTATGTTGAGTGGCAAAAGAAATTAATAGACGAATAGACTCTAACCTGGCCACTGGTGCAAAGGTTTCTGTATAGTCAATCCCTTCTTGCTGACTATAACCCTGAGCCACCAATCTGGCTTTGTTCCTTACCACCTCACCTTTCTCACTGAGCTTGTTTCTGAAGACCCATTTTGTACCAATTATATTGAATCCATCTGGTCTAGGAACAAGATCCCAAACATCATTCCTTGTAAACTGATTCAGTTCTTCTTGCATAGCAATTATCCAGTCTGGATCTTCTAGAGCATGATCAACAGAAGTTGGCTCGATCAAAGATACAAGACCTAATTGACAGTCTGCATTGTTCTTGAGGAATGCTCTTGTTCTGATTGGATCATCCTTCTTTCCAAGAATGACATCTTCTGAATGACCAGAGATGAGTCTGGATGATCTTCTGACAGATGGTTCTTCAGAAATACTTAGATCCTCCAGAGAAGCTGATACTTGATCTTCAGATTCTTTGCTTCTGAGAAGCTCTGCTTCTGATGCATTGCTTCTTTGCTCAACAACTTCTGATATGTCAATATCATAACCTGCAAAATTATCAACCTGCTTTGGTTTTTCAGAACCAAGCTTATCATCAAACCTGATATTGATTGATTCTTCCACAATCAATGTTTCAGTATTGTATACTCTGTAGCCTTTTGAGCGTTCAGAATATCCAAGAAGAAAACATTTTTGAGCTTTGGAATCAAACTTACCAAGACGATCTTTAGTGTTCAGAATAAAACATACACATCCAAAAGGATGGAAATATGAAATGTTGGGCCTTTTATTCTTCCACAATTCATAGGGAGTCTTATTTAGAATAGGTCTGATAGAGATTCTATTCTGAATATAGCATGCAGTGTTTATTGCTTCTGCCCAGAAATGCTTAGCCATATTGGTTTCATTGATCATGGTTCTGGCCATTTCTTGCAGAGTCCTATTCTTTCGTTCCACAACCCCATTTTGCTGTGGAGTTCTAGGACAAGAGAAATCATGGGCAATACCATTTTCTTTGAAGAACTCTTCAAAGGATCTGTTCTCAAATTCACCACCATGATCACTTCTGACCTTTATGATTTTACACTCTTTTTCAGATTGAATCTGAATGCAGAAATCAAAGAACACTGAATGAGTCTCATCCTTGTGTTTCAAGAATTTTACCCACGTCCAGCGACTATAATCATCTACGATGACTAATCCATATTTCTTTCCTCTGACAGATGCTGTTTTGACTGGTCCAAACAGATCAATGTGCAAGAGTTCTAATGGCCTTGAGGTAGAAACAACATTCTTAGACTTGAATGCAGGTTTGGAGAACTTGCCCTTCTGACATGCTTCACAAAGAGCATCTGATTGGAATTTCAGATTAGGGAGTCCTCTGACAAGATTCAGTTTGTTAATCTGAGAGATCTTTCTCAAACTAGCATGACCTAATCTCCTGTGCCAGACCCACTGCTCTTCAGAAACAGACATAAGACAAGTCACCTTCTGACTCATAAGATCTTGCAGATCTGTCTTATAAATGTTGTTCTTCCTCTTGCCTGTAAATAGGATTGAGCCATCCTTCTGATTTACAGCCTTGCAAGACTTTTGATTGAAGATTATATCATAACCATTGTCACTTAATTGACTGATAGATAAGAGGTTATGAGTTAATCCTTCTACAAGAAGTACATTAGAAATGGAAGGAGAGTTACCAGACTTTATAGTTCCAGAGCCAATTATCTTGCCCTTCTGATCTCCTCCAAACTTGACTTCTCCTCCAGACTTAAGCACCAGGTCTTGGAACATAGACCTTCTTCCTGTCATGTGTCGTGAGCATCCAGAGTCCAGGTACCATGACATGTTGTGCTTTGTCCTTCTTGCAGCCAAGGATATCTGCAATAGGAATAATCTTATCCTTAGGTACCCACATTTTCTTGGGTCCTTTCTTGTTAGATTTTCTCAAGTTCTGATTGAACTTGGGTTTGACATTATAAGCAATAGGAGGAACAGCATGATAATTTATAATATGAGTTTCATGATATTTCCTAGGTTGTGTCACATGCTTCTTGGTGTGTGTTATGTGAAAACTTTGTGCATGTGAAGTGTGCCTAATATCATGAGAGTGGCCATACTTGAACTGATCATACAATGGCTTGTATGTGAGTTTCATTTCATCAACAGGTTCAAGTTTGTATGGGGTTTCACCCTCATAACCAATGCCAACTCTTTTGTTTCCAGACACAGCATATATCATAGAAGCTAGCTGACTTCTGCCAATACTTCTAGATAAGAACTTTCTGAAACTTAAATCATATTCTTTCAGAATATGGTTTAGACTAGGAGTGGATTTTTCTGAATCAGAAGGAGATCCAACATTATTGGATAATTTTAAAAGTTTTTCTTTTAATTCAGAATTCTCCAACTCAAGCTTCTTTGTTTCAAATTCAAATTGCTTTTTCAGCTTTTTGTATTTGAGACTAATCTGAGACTTGAGTTCCAGAAGTTCAGTTAGACCGGAAACTAACTCATCTCTAGTAAGTTCAGAAAATACCTCTTCAGAATCTGATTCTGATGTAGATTCTGATCCGTCATCTTCTGTCGCCATCAGCGCACAGTTGGCCTGTTCATCTTCTGAATCATCTTCTGACTCATCCCAGGTTGCCATAAGACCTTTCTTCTTATGAAACTTTTTCTTGGGACTTTCCTTCTGAAGATTTGGACATTCATTCTTGTAGTGTCCAGGCTCATTGCATTCATAGCACATGACCTTCTTCTTGTCAAATCTTCTTTCATCAGAAGATTCTCCACGTTCAAATTTCCTTGAACTTCTGAAGCCTCTGAACTTCCTTTGCTTGGTCTTCCAGAGTTGATTTAGCCTTCTGGAGATCAGGGACAGTTCATCTTCTTCTTCAGATTCTGATTCTTCAGGATCTTCTTCTCTAGCCTGAAAAGCGTTAGTGCATTTCTTGATATTAGATTTTAATGCAATAGACTTACCTTTCTTTTGAGGCTCATTTGCATCCAGCTCAATCTCATGGCTTCTCAAGGCACTGATCAGCTCTTCCAGAGAAACTTCATTCAGATTCTTTGCAATCTTGAATGCAGTCACCATAGGACCCCATCTTCTGGGTAAGCTTCTGATGATCTTCTTTACGTGATCAGCCTTGGTGTATCCCTTGTCAAGAACTCTCAATCCAGCAGTAAGAGTTTGAAATCTTGAAAACATCTTTTCAATGTCTTCATCATCCTCCATCTTGAAGGCTTCATACTTCTGGATTAAAGCTAGAGCTTTAGTCTCCTTGACTTGAGCATTTCCCTCATGAGTCATTTTCAAGGACTCATATATGTCATAGGCCGTTTCCCTGTTAGATATCTTCTCATACTCAGCATGAGAGATAGCATTCAGCAAAACAGTTCTGCATTTATGATGATTCCTGAAAAGCTTCTTTTGATCATCATTCATTTCTTGCCTTGACAGCTTTGCGCCACTGGCATTTACTGGATGTTTGTAACCATCCATCAGAAGATCCCATAGATCACCATCTAGACCCAGAAAGTAACTTTCTAGTTTATCTTTCCAGTATTCAAAGTTTTCACCATCAAATACCGGCGGTCTAGTATAACCATTGTTACCGTTGTATTGCTCAGCAGAGCCAGATGTAGATGCAGGTGTAGGTGTAGACTTTTCACTTTCATCAACCATCTTTTACCGAAGCGTTTTTCTCTTCCTGAATCTTTTCTAAACACAGTTAAGTGCTTGCACCTTAGAACCGGCGCTCTGATGCCAATTGAAGGATAGAAAAACACTTAGAAAGGGGGGATTGAATAAGTGTGACTTTAAATCTTGGACGATAAAAATAAATTGCACAATTATTTTTATCCTGGTTCGCTGTTAACGAAGCTACTCCAGTCCACCCCCGCAGAGATGATTTACCTCAACCTGAGGATTTAATCCACTAATCGCACGGATTACAATGGTTTTCCACTTAGTCCACGACTAAGTCTTCTAGAGTATTCTGATCACAACTTGATCACTCCAGGAACAACTGCTTAGACAACTTCTAAGACTTTTCTAGAGTCTACTGATCAACCTGATCACTCTAGTTACAAACTGCTCAGCCAACTGCTAAGACTTCCTAGAGTATACTGATCACACGATCACTCTAGTTCCTTACAACTTAATGTAATCTATTCAAGAGTTTAAAAATGCTTCTTAAAAGCGATAATCACAACTGTGATATTTCTCTTAACGTTTAAGCTTAATCTCACTAAAATATTACAACAGCAATGTAGTGAGTTGATGAAGATTCTGAGCTTTGATTGAATAGCGTTTCAGCAAGTTTATTTTCGTTCAGAGTTGTTAAGAATTGGTAAGAATTGGTAACCTTGCTTCTCATCAGAACTTCATATTTATAGGCGTTGAGAAGATGACCGTTGAGTGCATTTAATGCTTTGCGTGTTCCGTACAGCATTGCATTTAATGTTATACGCTTTTGTCAACTACCTCGAGCCTTGTTCACGCTGTGTCTACTGACGTTGCCTTTAGTAGCTTTAACGTTCCTTTTGTCAGTCAGCGTAGTCTGCCACCTGTACTTCCTTCTGATCTGATGTTTGTGAATACGACGTTTGAATATCATCAGAGTCAAAACAGCTTGGTGCATAGCATCTTCTGATCTTCTGATCTTGAAGTGCTTCTGTTGCGTGATACCATCTTCTGATCTTCAGTGCTTCTGATCTCATGTTCTTCTGATGCTTCCATAGACCCATGTTCTGATTCTGCTTCGACCATCTTCTGATGTCTTGCCAGACCATGTTCTGATGTTGCATGCTGAACCATTTGAGACACAACTTCTGAGCGCTGAATTATGCGTACTCTTTATATATATTTCCTGAAAGGGAAATTGCATTGGATTAGAGTACCATATTATCTTAAGCAAAATTCATATTATTGTTATCATCAAAACTAAGATAATTGATAAGAACAAATCTTGTTCTAACAGAGACTCTATATAACAGACTCGATATGCAGAATGATGTATGCAAAAAGAAATTTATGATTTTTTCAATTATTTTAGAAATTATTTCCTTGCAAACATTTGAACACAAACAATTCTTTTATTGAAATAATGGGAAATGTTACAACATTGGAGCGTAGCTCCTTACAAAAGCAAATGATAAATAAAAAGCTAAACAAATCCTAAGCATCTTCATCAGACGAAGAACCAAATGCATTGTGCAGCTTGAGCTTCATGATTTCTTTCCCATAGTGAGCTTTCAATTCGGCCTTTTCAGCCCTCAGCTTGTCAACAACATTCTTCCAATCATCAGGAGTCAGAGCGTTGCTTGTTGAGCCTCCGAGATTTCTTTTGCTTTCTTTGATATACCTCTTGATTGCAGCGTCTTTCTGGCGAATCTTCTCATCTTTGCTCATGAGCCATCCATCTTGACAGTAGAGTGTTTCTTCATGATCTTTCACTCTTTTCTTCAACTTTCTATTTTCCACCTCAGTGCTACGAAACTTTTCTTCCCAAGCATCTTTTTCTGTCCTCATCTTAGCCAAAGCGCGTTGGTATTCCTCCATAGCTGGAATGTTGGGTCGTTGAGATACGGCAGGAAACATGGGTTTTTCATAAGCATAAGGCATTTGGAACTCTTTTGCTCTTTTCTTTACCCAGCAGGTGTAGGCGTCCATGGCAATGCAATCTCTTTCCTCCCCTTTTTCTTTCCATCGGACGTCGTACCAAGCTCTCATCATTCTTGCTTTCAACCTTTTAGGATTATCCCCTTCTCGGTAGAAGTAGCCTTCCACTGCGGGACCAACAGGTTTAACTGAATTTGCATACCCGAGTTGTCGTCGGGCTAGGACCGGATTATAGTTAATTCCTCCTTGTGTACCAATGAGGGGTACGTTGGCGAACTCTCCACAACTTTCAATGGTTTCTGCACCACAGCGAGCCAAGGTATACCAACGAATATCATTATTAGTAAGAGACATAAGTCTTCGAGGCCAACGCAAACCTTCTCGGTTTTCCGTGAAAATAGGAGACTCAGGTAAGTGTGAAACAATCCATTTGAACAACAAAGGTGCACAACATACAATGATTCCACCGCCTTGACGATTCCTATGATGGACAGAGAAATACATGTCACCAAGTAAAGTCGGAACAGGATTTCCAATCAGAAAGATCTTTATGGCATTGATATCAACAAAGTTGTCGACATTGGGAAACAGAACCAACCCATAGATGAGCAAGGCTAGTACAGCTTCAAAGGCTATCATGCTACCAGTTTCGATGAAATCAAAGGCTTTCTTTATCAGGAAGTGTGAGGTTAAACCCGGGAGGTTTCCTTTGGTAGTCCAATTACTCTCTACTTCAGACTTTTTCAAATGGGTACTTGCTGCAATGACGTGTGACTTAGGAATGGCTTCCAAACCATTGAAGGGTATTTTGTCAGACACAGGGATACCTAAAAGATTGGCATATTCTTCCAAAGTCGGTACCAACTGGTAGTCTGGAAAGGTGAAACACCGGTAGACGGGATCATAGAACTGAACCAGAGTTTTGAGAAGTCCTTCATCAACATGAGTGTTCAGAATAGGCAAAAGCTTTCCATAACTTTTCCTAAAATTAGAAGGATCTTGTACAGATGATGCTAATTCTATCAGTCTTTCTACATCAGGCGCTTTGAAACCGTACTTTTTGGTATACCTTTTTTCCATAACTTAATCCTATAATGTTTGCAAAGAAAATTCTCTAAATTTTTGGAAAAATCATGTTTTTTTTTATGGAAAAAGATGGGTTTTTTAATGAATGTATGAATGCATGGATGCATGGATGCCACATATTCAAACATGGTAAAGCAAACATGGTAGCACTAACAGGGTAACGCGAACATGGTAACGCATTCATGGTAACACAAACATGGTAACGCAAACATGGTAACGCATAGGTTCAAAGGTCCAAAGTCACGAGCATGAGGTCAGAGAACCAAAAATGGGATAGATCTAGTTAATCACCTGCATGACATGTTCTACTGATACGTCAGAGTCTACATTTTTCTTTCGGATATTACCGGCCTTCCACAATTAAACTCATGAGCCAGTAATATTCTCAAGAAAAACTCGTCTGAGTGTGGTTCTCCGCATGACAACTAATCCAAGTCTTCACCTGAATAGTTTCTGCACCACAACCTAATAAGGCCAGGATGGGTTGGGGTTCTACGGTCTCTCAGCTTCTACAGTTCAATGAAAGTAATAATGTCTTCGCTACGAAACATGCTAAACATATATTACCAACAAGGAACCTCCACTGAGCGGAAGGATTCTCACGTGCGCCTGCACATGACTATACCCTCCACCTAATTTCTTATGTGTACTTAATCCGGGTTAGGATTTGTCCATAATGTATCACTTGTAACAGAACCACACAAGTAACAGAACCAGAACCACACAAAAAATGAAATGAAAAATAAAGCAAATAGAAATAACCCTTCCTTTGGAAACAATAAAAAGATTCTCCCCAGTGAAGTCGCCATTTTTCTGTCGCGGGCGAAAAATCGTTTTGTTCCTCTTTTTTGTGGGATGAGACACCTGATGCCTTCTTTGGGCTCGAGTGCTCATAAAAAATGATTTTTCTTTTGTATCGACCAAACTTTTTATTATTTCCAAAGGAGGAAAAGGAAAAAAGCTGCAATAACCTAAAAGTGGGGGGAGAGATCTTGGGTAAGAGGGTTGGTTATACGAAGGGAAGGTATTAGCACCCAACGTATCTGTAGTACTCTACAGGGTTCTTTACTTTGTTTTTCATTCCATGTTGTTGAGAGGTTCTTGTGAAATAGGTGGGACCTAAGGTGTTTGTTTGATTATGCTCGCAAAGATCATCGCGATCCTCTGCATACATATCCCTTAGAGGGAATCAGAGCATCTGTAGCTCGGGGTCTACGGGTGCTAAGGTTTGAATGGTTTTTTGTTTTGTTTTGTTTTGCTCGCCAAGGATCGACCTTGTGCCTACGTATTCTCAAAGGGATGTTGAGAAAGTCAGAGCAATCGTAGTTCCCACTTATGCTAGTGGAAGCAAAGGAAAATAGACAAATGTCGTCTAAATGCTAGATGTATCTAATCTATATCATCACATACATCTGTTTGATTTTTGTTTGAAAATCTTTTCATTATAAGCACGGGGCCATGCCACTTAGGGTGCTTAGAATGATAAAGATGTTTTTGTTTAACCAGCCTTGTGGCAAAAGTTTCAATGAAGTCAGCTTTGTGACAAAAACTTTGATTAATATGCCAGCCTTGTGGCAAAAGTTTCAATGAAGTCAGCCTTGTGACAAAAACTTTGATTAATCATCCAGTACGGTGGTAAAACAGTTTGATTGATTAGCCAGCCTGGTGGCAAAAGAAGATTGATTGATTATTTGTGATGATATATAAGAGATACTCCTAGCATAGAGATGAAAAATGTCTAATCTCCTAGGGTATTTGGTTTTGGATATTGGGGGATGCTTATAAGAAGCCCGTGGGTCCTTGTACGAAGCCCAAGAGGAGGCTATCCGAGGGTCCTTGCATTGTAAGCCCAAGAGGAGGCTATGGGAGGGACAATCCAGGGTCCTTGCATTGTAAGCCCAAGAGGAGGCTATGGGAGGGACACTCGTTTGTACAAAGCCCAAGGGGAGGCATGGTATAGTTGGTTTGAGCTCTTAGAGCGATTTCACCGAGAAACCATACTCTATGTCCTAACCTAAACTAGTGGAGATTCTTTGCACGAAGCCCAATAGGAGGCTATGGGGAACCTAGTGTTGTACTAAGTTGAAAAAGCACATATAACACAATCACAAATATGAACAAGTACAAACAAATATGCACAAGTACATGAACAAATATGAACAGTTATATGAACAGTTATATATGACAAAGTGTGTGTATATAATGGAGTTTATGAAGGAAATATACCTGTAAGCATGATCCATTTGTATACACAGGGCTCGGGACTCACACTCGGGGGGAGGTCCACTTGAATTTATTCAAAGCTATGTAAACAGGTATTTACAGAGGGGCTTGGGACTTATACCTACATGGAGGCCCATGGTATATTTTTTGGGAAGATTTAAAGAAACCTTCATTTTTGGTTTGTTATTCAAAGTTAAAAAAAAACAGATTGAGATATGTACAAAAAGGAGTATGTACAAAAAGTGTATGTACAGAAAGGCGTACAATGAAATACCTAATTTCATGTACTGGAATGGGTATGTACAAAAGGGCTTGGGACTTATACCTACGTGGAGGCCCATGGTATTTTTGAAAAGTTTTGAAGTTTCTTTGAAGTTTTGTTATTTTGAAAATGATTTAAAAACTGTTTGAAAAGATTTTATTTTGAAGAAGTTTTATTGTTTTGAAAAAAACTGTACAAAAAGAAAAGAAATGGGACTTACACTCTCTAATATTCGAGAGGCCCCTGTTTTATTTTCATAAAACAGGGTGGATGGTTTGAAAAAGATGTGATTTGTTGTTAAAAACTGTTTGAAAGTTTTGGCGAAAGTTTTCTGTACAAAGAAAGACGAAAGGGACTTATACTCTCTAATATTCGAGAGGCCCCACATCGTTTTGAAAATCAATTGATCAATTAAAAAGATTTAATCAAAAGTTTCCTTTGAAAATCAAAAAGAAATGGTTTATCGTTTTTGAAAAGAATCGCGATCGCTCGTTTTAAAACGATTTGAATTTTGAAAGAAGTCAATTTAATCAAGATAAACAAAAGATTATTCTCAATTAACACTTAGATGATTAGGGTTTGATCACAAAAAAACATTTACAAGTGATTAGGTTTGAAAATCAAATGAAAAAGTAGTATTTAAAAGTATTTAAAAACATTTAAAAATATGTCATTTTAAACCTATTTAAAAATGTATCAAATAAATATTTTTTGGTGATTTTTTTTTGGTATTCATAAAATATGTATATTAAATAAGAAGTGTTCAAAAAATGAAGAAAAAATAAGTTGATTTGATTAGTTAAATTAATTAATGAAGTTTGTTAAAAAAATGAAAGAAAAATAGTGTTAAAAAAAAAGTTTTGGTCCCTAAGGGTGTTGAACCCGTGACCTCTCTCTCACCAGCCAAAACAACAACCAACTGAGCTGCGCGCGCAGCTTGTTAATGATACGCCTTCAGTTTATTATATTTTAAAACCAATGTTTGAATTTCCCAAACCAAATCTGGCGCCAAGAACACAACCCTAACTGAATTTTGAATTCCTTCAAATCTGCGTTGTTTTGATCGATCAAAGGGTCTATCTCACTCGGTTTTTCACAAGGAACATGATGGTGCCCTTTAATTTCATTTATTTTTGCTCTAAGATGATTAATTCTCTGATGAACACGAAGAACCCTAATATGACAAATCCTTGTGAAATCGTGTATGATCATGATATGATGCAATTGATTGAGGGTTATTATTCAATGATGGTGCAGAAACAAGATGGTAACTTAGTTTTTCATTTATGATGCATGTATGATAGAGTTTGAAGTTCATGAGCACTTACCTCAAAAACGGCCAAGCTGGAGATTGAATTTTGCAGAGGAGGTGTTACAGATGTTGTTGCTTGATCTGGACAGCTTCAATGAACCTTAGGGAAGGTGTCTGGATGCTTGGAGTGAATTGAAAACACCTGGAGTAGTTGGAAGTACCCGATCTGCAGTTAAGCCCAAGTGTGAATCGAGCTCTATGATTCTGATGTTTCAGGTTGATGATGAGTGTTTGGATAGCTCATATGTGATATATGTGAGGTGTTGGAAGTGTTAATTTGTACAGAAATGATCTGGAATGAAGATTGGCATGATAAGGCTCTTTATGTGTTCATATGGAGGTTGAAGAGTGAATCTGAGTTTTGGGGTAATTTGGGGTGTGTGAGTGGTTCAAACACATCCCATATGATGTTTATGAGTTGCTAGAACCATCACTTTGGCCATAACTTCAAGGGTTTGGAGGTTGAGTTTTCTACCTCTTTGAAAACTATGAAACTTGCAATTCAAGAAAGAAGAGAGAAAACCTATAATTGTGAGGTTTTGGTGTGAATTGAAGAGTGATTTGCACCTCTATTTATAGGCCAAGAGTTCTGAACTCAGACTTTTGCAAGTTGATCAAGAATTGGTGATTTGGCTTAAGAGATAAAAAGGAATCTTTTACATTTAATGCAAAATGGTTAAAGTGACCAAACCATGGTTAAAACTCAAGCTTCTTATCCTCTTCCATTCTGATCTCAAATCAGAAAAATATCTCCAATTATTGCCTCTATGCATCATTATTTGGATCATTTGGCAATTTGGCTCATAACTTTGGCAAAATGACTTGAAATTTCAAGTGAAAAGTTCACTAATGGCAAAATTCAAAACCATAGCTATACTTCAAATTTTTTTATGCTCTTGGACATTTTGGAAAGCTCATGTTACACACTTCAAAACCCTAGTTGAAAGTTTCTTCAAGATCCTTAAGGAAGTGGGTGAAAAAGATCCATGAACTTTGAGAAAAATGAAGTTTTAAGTGAATTTTTCAAAAGATGCCAACTTTGAAGCTCCATATCTCTTAAATGGTTGATCTTATGGAAAAAATTTATATGTGTCAAAGTTGTTTATTGGATCAAAATCTACAACTTTCATGTTGGGAGTTTTTTTCAGTTTGTAGGTGAAATTTTGAGAAATTCCCTTTCAAAGTTTGGAAAAAACCATTGAAAAACACTTAGAAATTTTTCTAAGTATGAAAGTCAAACTTTTGACTTTTTGATTCTTGATTGATTTTCTTGATTTTTCTTGATCAAATGACTTCTCATATCATATATTGATGATTAAAAACTTCAAAAGTCATGGTTGACCAAGATTCCCCAAAAGTCAATGGTGATCTTGTACAGTTGACTTTTTCAGACGAATCGCGTTTCTGGAGATTTTAAATGAAACAGGCTATCCTCACAAAATGAATGGTATGAATGGATCACATTGAAGCATTAGAGGATATTGAGCCATGGTTTGAGTTGTGGCACCATGTCCTGATTAAAAAGTCAGTTGTTCAGTGCATTAGGTCAAAAAACCCTAATTGTCGACCTGATGAAATTGATGACTGTGGATCTTGAATTGAGATGTAATTTCCATGGGATATTGTCATAGGGATTATTTGAGGATGATTGAAACCTTTGATTGACTTCCTGGGGGTTTTTAGGGTTTCCCAAATGTGATCCCTGATTTTAGTCCCTGATAGTTCAAAATCCCGATCTGAGGATTTGTCTGATCAATCTTTGTGTAGGAGATGTCTTGAGCTAATGGATTAGGTCAAAATGAGGTACTTGGGGTCTTGAGGTCATGTCCCAAGTTATTAGATCAAATTCTGAGCAAAAGTCAGGAGTATGCTATCTTCAGGCAAAACCCTAATTCAGTCGATTCAAAGCTGTTGAGCTTGTTGAAGTGAATCTCTGAGGACCAAATGTTGATTGTTGATGAAGATGGTTCTTTTGAGATGAAGGGAGAACAAAACCCTAATTGATTGTTACTTGTACTGATGAGTGACTTCTTGATTAAACCCTGCTGAGTCACAAGTAGCAAACACAAGCTATGCAATTTGTTAGAGATGCAAATGATGCATATGCAATGATATGAGGTGGTATCTTAGGTCAAAAATTGGGGTATGACAAAGGTGATTAGGGGTAATTGACAGTTATTGTAAGAGAAGGAGATTGGAGAGTTGCGATGTGTCAGCTCTGCTGGTGTGCTGCGAAGTTGTCAGTTGAGTAGCCTTGCGTCTCGGAAGAGGTTCAGTTACGAGTTTGCAAGGAGGATTGTTGTCGTGATGTTGCAGAAAGCGGACTTCGGCGGGGGAATGTGTCGCTTAAGTTATAAGGATGTTTGGAAGTGAAGAGATACGATAAGGGGCTGTTTGGAATGTGATAGAGTTGAAGAGAATGAGTTTTGGAGAGAGATTTTCGTAAGCAAAACGCAGGAAAATTGCTGAATAGCTGCGGAACTTCGAAAATTCATAACTGGAGTTCTGGACACCCGAATTGAGTTCTGTTTGAAGCGTCGGAAAGCTAATGAGATGAACTTTGTTATAAAAATGGTTGCAACAGCTGTAAGATAATTAATTGTGACAGGATGACGTTGGTAAGAGGCGAAGTTACGGTTACTCTTGTTCTTATAACTAGACTTGTTTATTGGTACTGCACGGGATGTCAGTGTCAGTGTTGAAGGGATCGAAGGAACAATTAGCAGGTTTGTTGAGGAGTAATTTTAAGAATTGAATTTACCAATTGAGGAGTTTTGGATATATCGTATAGAGTGTCACTGCATGATGTCAGTGTTGCATTTTTCGGGCAATGATTGGAAAATTCATATCTTGAGTTCCGAGTGTCGGATTGATATGCCGTTTGAACCTACGAAGAGGAGGGATTGTGTTCTAATTTATGGGAGAGTTATAAATACAGTAGAGTGACCCTATGAGGAAAGGTTCTGAAGTCGGTTATGGAAGCGTGAAACTTGTTGAATAAGAATGCTTACTACCGTGATTGTTGGAAACAAAATTGAGTGTAAAATGTTGTTGATGAGATGTTCGGTAATAAGGATGGTTTGAGGGCCGATGAATTTTAGTGAAGAGTGCATTAGTAGTAAAGATGGGATAAACTTTAGAACCCTTGGAATCGTATTTGTGATGGCAAAATAACGATAAGTATAAAAGAAGAATTGTAGGGAATTTCTAACATTTGTTGACGTGAGGAAGACTTTGTTGAGATTCCGAGTGGGATGATATTTGGACGTGAAGGATGTAATAGAATTTGGATTAAAACCACGAGTTATGAATGTTGTCTTGGTCTTGCAGGCTAATTGTATGGTTCAAAATTCGAAGTGTTTAGTGATCATAAGAGTTGAAGTACCTCTTTGATCAGAAAGGGCTTAATATGAGGCAGTAGAGATGATTAGAATATATTTTTGGATTAGGATTTTGGTTTGAATTACCATCCTAATGAGGAAAATGTTGTGCTATTGTGTTGCGTAAGAAGTCCTTAAAATGTCGGTGCTAATGATGAATGAGTTGGATTTAATTGGACAATTTAGAGACTTGAGTTAGTATGTGAAGGCACTCCTAATAGTGTTAGATTGAGTGTGCTAGAAGATGACTAGTAGTATTCTTAACAAGATTAGAGAAGGTCAGAAAGATGATGTTGACTTGATCGATAGGTTGACTTTGAATTACCAAAGTAAAGGCGGTGAATTCAGAATCGACGAAAATGATGTAATGAGGTTGAGTGATTGGATTTGTGTAACTGATGTTTTGAGCCTCAGAAGGATATTCTATAAGGACACCGTAGTGAATTATTGGACCATTCCAAATTTCAGAAAGAGTGGGAGAAGTGGCATATCGTATTGCGTTACCGCCAATGCTTGCCAACTTGCATGATGTATTTCATGTGTCTCAATTGAGGAAATACATTTCGGATCCGTCCCACGTGATCCAAGTGGATGATGTACAGGTGAAAGACAACTTAACGGTTGAAACGTTACCTGTGAGGATTGAAGATAGAAGACTGAAGCAATTGCGGGGCAAGGAAATAGCTTTAGTCAGAGTAGCTTGGGGAGGACCAGCTGAAGGAAATGTTACCTGGGAGCTAGAGAGCCAGATGAAGGATTCGTATCCAGAGCTCTTTACCTGAGGTATGTTTTCGAGGACGAAAACTCTTTTAGTGGGGGAGAGTTGTAACGCCCGTATAATTTTAATATTAATTTAATCAAGAATATTGAATTAATAATTAGAATTATTAAGGATTTTGTGAAAATAATAAATAAATAATGGTTTATGGCATTTGGGCCATGTGAGAAATAGTAAAAGGGGGGGTGTGATATAGGAAGGCCCTTTACTAATATTATTATTATTTTCATAAAATAATTGGAATTGGGAAGAAAGAAAGAACGTGAAAGAACAGAAGTCTGAAGAACGAGGAACGTGAAGGAGAACGGTAGAGGGAGAGACCAAGAATCAAGAATTTGTCTAAGGTAAGGGGGGACTTATCTGATTATCATCTATTATCGGGTTAGGGGTTAATAATACTGAATAGATGTGGAATTCGGGTCGATTGAGTCATATGATAGGTTTAGGGATTGAGTCAATTGTATGATGTTTGATCTCTATGTTTGAATCTATGATGTCTGCGTTGTTATGGTCTCAATTGATGTGTAATTGGTGTATTACGAGACGTATTTTGTGTTGTTTGTGCATTCTATTTCTCTAGGTTCGTACTGGTATGGTTTGGGTGTGTTTGGAATGCATAGAATGCTGTTTTCTGCAGGTTGGGGTTTCTGAATTTACCGGTTTGCGCCGCGTGCATAGGGTTGGCGCCGTGAACAGGTGGGCAGAATGCCAGGAAGTTGTGATACGCTCAGGTCGCGCCGCGTACCTGTCTTCGCGCCGCGAAGGCGTAACTTTTTTTCTTGTTTCGCGTCGCGCATGGATGTTTGCGTCGCGAACAGCTTGGCAGAGAGCCAATGAATTTTGGGACGCTCAGTGCGCGCCGCGAACGGGTGGTGGCGCCGCGTGCTGTTGGTGTTTTAAGATATTTTAAAAAGGTTCAAGATGCATAACTTTTTAACCGTTGGTCCGTTTGATGCGCCGTTTTGAGCTAAACGAACCTTGTAGGACAATCTATATGATGATGATTGATTGGTTTTTAGAATGATGAAAATACATGTATGCTATTCTTGTTGAGTATGATGATTGATGCAAATACGTGTATGTTTTGGGTATGATGATTATGGAACTGTAATTGAATGATGTTAATATATATGAACATACTTGAATGATGATGATGATGTTGATGATTGATGATGATGATGGTATAAGTATGTTATATATGTTGCATTCATTCATGTTCATTGATGATACTGTATCCATAAGGGTGTGTTGGATCAGTGAAGGGCATGATTCCCATCGTGTGGAATCTGTGCTGGCAGGGCCGTATCTTGGACGATGTTGGATCGGTCATGGGTTAGTAGCTCAAGTGGTAATAGGAATTGCTATGAATACGTACTTAACCCCTAGGTACGTGGTTCGATTCCTGCGGGAGGCTAAAACAATATTTCCTAGGCAGCCGATAAGCGGACCTAGGGGGGATTATTGATTAAGCTGGTGACATGCTTGGTAGGCCGGAAGCCCTGCGGGGTAAGCGGAAATCCAGGGTGTTACACTTTCCATTATTGTCTTGTTCATCATTTAATCTTGTGATTAGGGTGTTTCCCCTATATTTGGCATAAAGAGCCTGAGTCTTTGATTGAACACATAGTGTGGAAGCTTGGAAAATATTAGAGAAAATTTATGCAGAAGTTGATAAGGCAAAAGTGGTGAGGTTACAAACTCACAAGAGGCGGCTATAATTAATTCATGTGGAAGAGAGCGAAACCATTGGTGAATTTACTAAAAGAATCACAAGATTGGTGAATTAAGAAAAAGCATGTGGAGAGACAATCACTGAGCAATATGTGGTCGGTAAAATCTTGAGATCCTTAGCATCAAGATTTAATAACGTAGTAGTTTATTCTGAGGAGTCCAAGAATCTTTCAACCATGAGCAAAATAGAGTTGAAAACTTTTCATGAGGCTCATGAACGGAGAATGGAGGAGAGGAATGTTGACGAAGCAAAGGCTGAAATTGCTTTGTAGGTCCGTTTCATTGGAAAAGACTATAAGGCAAAGAGAAAATGATCCATGAATAGAGGTAGAGGACACTACCACAACAATGGTGGAAGGGACTCTCAAAATTCTAACAATTCAATCTTTTTAAAGAGTGAAAGCAGCCAGAACATTGGTGGTGGATCAAATAATTACAAAGGTGGCAACAATAGAGGAAAAGAAGGAAGAAGGAAAATGACAAGAGAAATGTCCAATGCTACAATTGTCAAAAGCTTGGGCATTTTATTGGACTAGTGACTTCAAACACAAGAGGTGAGGGTGAATTGTGGTATTCAAAATTTGTGATTACTGTAGTGATTTTCTTAGTTATGCTTAAAACTATGTTAGTAGTTTCTTAAGGAAAGAGTAAACAGGAACAAAAATAAGACAGTAAAAGTAAATAGCATAAATTAAAGAGGATAGGGTTAGAGATATTGCACTAGAGAGTTATACAGGTTTGGCCAAACGTTGGCATAATCCTGTCCCCAAGAAGTTTTCTTGAGAGTTTGACTATAAACTTTGAGCTTTTGAAGGTTATGCCCACAAACCTTGATGCAAGTTGATCTTTAGATTTTTATAGGCTTATCCAAAACCAAAGGTAGATTTTTCCACATATTAAGTTAATGAACCTTCATAGTGAGTTTTCGGCAAAGCTCAATAAACAAAAATAGAGATTTTATGTCAAGTTTATCTCAAGAACCAAATTCAATCTTCTCAAGAGAGTTACACTTTCAAAAATTAAACAAAAAACACAACCACTTACAAAATCTTCCTCACAAGCAAAGTTTCACTCAAAAGCACTATGACAACTTAAAGTGAAGTAAAAATATTTCTAAATTGAGAAAGAGAGAATAAAGAGATATAATTTTTTAAGAAAATGTAAAGCTTTGGAACATGGTGTGAAATGAAAAGGAGGTGATCCTCCTTTATAGAGAAGTTGGAAAAACCAGAAAAGGAAATGATACATGGGCAGAATTCGTAATAAAAGACCAAACCATTGAAAAATCTATCCATTGAGGTCAAAGGAGAGAGATTTAGATGGGTGAAGAAGGTTTTTTATTTGCAAGGTTTGAGAGGTAACAACAAAGAAAAGTATGATGGTTTTGCATGAAGGAATATAGACAAATGGAATTTCTTTGAACACCTTGTAGGGGTGAAAAAACCCATAAAAACCCTAAACTGCCCTTTGGATATGCATCTCCGAATGCACTCCAAATCAAATTTCAAGGTGTTTCGGAAATGCATCTTCAAAAACACCCTGTTTACACTTGAAAATTAAATTTAGACATTCAATGATATATTCGGAGATACATTTCCAAAACTATTCAGCTTATATCACCTTGTTGCATGATATCCGAAAAATAAGGGGTGAATTCGGAAGTGTATAGGGTCTTCAAAACATTTCTTCAACATCACACACCAAAAATCAGAGATGACCCAAACATATCCTCACCTTGCTTTTGTTTACTTCAATAGTGAGAAGCCGCAACTTCAATTTATTTTCTCCGAGGACATGTGTAACACGATGGGAGAACTAACTTTTTTTGAAATGTTGCGGATAGCAAGAGTCGCCACCGACTTTTATTTTTTCCAATTGGAAAGGCAAAAAGAACAGGAAAGACCTTTGAAAGATTTTGAGTTCAGGGGGTAAGTTATACAAAGGGAAGGTGTAAGCACCCTTTGTATCCATGGTTATCCATGGGCTCTTAATTTCTTAGCTCACTTTTATTTTCAAAATGTTTGAAGTGTGTGAATAAGAAAAGATTTGAACAAGAACTTTAGCTTGTAAATAAGCGTAGTCTTTTTGAATTGATTTGAAAGAAGTGGGGAAAGATATTTTTGAATTTGAAAAGAGCAAGCAATTAAAAGCACCTACCCTAAGTTAATTTTTCTTGTTCTTTAAGACTTTCGTTTGAAAGGGTTGTCCATACCATAAAGAGGGCAGATAGTCCTTTCATTAGATTTGAAAAGGGTCATCGAGGCTTATCGTTCGCCATAAAACTATCTCTACCATAAAGATGGCAGGTAGTCTCGGGGAAGGATATAATAGTCATTTAGGCAACCAGTGAGGATACCTTAGCATTCGAAGGGACGATCATCATTTTATTCGAGGCAACATCGAGGGACTAGATCTCATATGATGATTTCATTTGTAGGAAACTGGCTAAAGTATCCTCGTATTCGAGGGACTTGACTATTTTTATCGTAAGGCAATAGTCAACAAGAGGGATTACCTTAAAGGTGTGTGTGTGTGCAATCAATCATGTGGTTAATTCAGATATTTTATCTTGTAAATTAGTGAGATAAATCCATTTTAACAAGGCTTGCACTCCCTAGGATTACTAACCACAGTAGAAAATAAAACAGAATTAAATGTCCTACGCTATTACAATAAACACCTGTAAACAGAATTAAATGTCCTACGCTATTACAATAAACACCTGTAAGGCAGAAAAATAAAGGCAGGAAGAAAAAACCTAAGTTATTACAAGGCTTTGGGGCAGATACATTATAGTGAAGAAATGAGCGCGAAAATAAAGCCTAATTAACTATTACAAGCCACAAGGGCAAACCATAAGAATAAGACAGGATACACTCGTATGATTGAAAGGAAAATTAAAAAGGCGAATTAAAAAGGTTTTTGAAAACTGAAAGGCAAACCTTAAAAGGCTGATTAATAAAAACCAAATGGGTAAAAACCTCAAATTAATTATTGGTTAGAAACCTAATTAAGTTAGAAAGCCCTAGTCCTGACTAAATTAAAAGTTAAACCTAATTCGCCTAATTAATCTAATTATCCTAATTAATTAACTAAGTAAAATGATTAAAATTATTAACCTAATTAAGATTATTAACCTAATTTTCCTAATTAACTAATTAAATGATTTAATTATAAAACTAATTAATATTATAAAATAATTAAAATTATAAACTAATTAAACTATTAACCCAATTAAAATTATTAACTAATTATTCTAATTAATTTAAATTAATTATGGGGAAAATGTTAATTAAAAAAAGTTTTACTTAAAGAAGAAGAAAAAGGTTAGTTTTAAAAAAGTTTTTTTTTTAGTTAAAAAGAAAATAAAACAAATAATAAAAATCAAATAAAGAAAATAATAAGAAAAAATTGAAAAAAACTAACGCAGTGATCCAGTGAGATGAGGCTCTGAAAGTGCACCATAGGATTGCGCTTTAGGGGCGTTAGATCAGATGCTAGGATGATCTGATGGCTGAAGATCGAAGGCGTATGATGCGCGTGCAAAGCAGGAGTACACCAGATCTGGGACAAATACGCGCGCGCTGGAAATTCAAATGGACGAATGAGATCGCGCCACACCTCGTCTTCTCCAATGGCACTGTCGCCTTAGATGTCCAGACTTTTACCTACGGGCAAACCGTAGCTAAAAGTATTACCTACGTATTCTTACTGTAGCTATAGAACCTGTAACATCAAACTCACGGGATATGCAAGATAAGTTCATGGTGAAGGTACCAAACGACCAGAAAATTCATTCTAAACAACATGGACACCTTCGTTGGGTCCAATTTTAGCTAGAACGCTAAACCCCAATTTCAGAACCTCAAACCTTAGTCATGGCGAAATCTTGAACCTACACTTAAACTCCAATTGAACCATACAGAAAGCTTCGAAATAACATCAATAACACAAATATACACTCAAATTTCATTCATTATGCATACTGAAAACGATTTTAAGTTAAGGGGGGCCAAACCGTGAACGTGTAAGTGATGATTCTGAGTGTTTGAGACCTTGGGGATTATCTAGATAATTTCAGGGAACACTAAAGAATGGATTGCAATCCTCAAATCGCCTTGAATTGGCTTCAACCCTTGAATCCGAATCTCACTTTTCCTTGACTCTTTTGAAGCTTTTGTGAGGGTCTTGGAGGCAGAAAATTCGTTCTCTTCATTAGGATTCATAATGTATATATAGGAGTTTGATTTTAGGTTAAGAAACTGAATCAAATCTTGGTAATTTTCATGATTGAAATTTGATTGAATCTTGAATTCAAACTTTCTAAAACTTGCTCCAATTTCAATCTTTTCCAATCAATATGCATGAGCACGAATTTGATGTCAATTATGGGGTATCTTGATGATTGAAATTGATCCATACAACATCTCTAATCAAATATTTGATTTTCCTTTGATTTTCATGAGTTATATCATTTTTTAAATGAATGAAATATTCCTATAAAATCAAATTAATCTCAATAATTCGTGTCCACTTAATTGGATGTCTTGGATAACTTGAGGACCAATATTGGATCTTAAAAACTTGGGCCCATTTGAAAGAAAACTCTTTTTGGACCATATTTACTTCACATTTTTCACTCATATTTGTCCAACTTTGACAAGGCGTATCTCCCCAAATTTTTAAGATATGGAAGAGTTCTAGGACTTTTTGAAAAGCTCAAGATATCCTCTGCAAGCCACTTTGGAACCTTTTTTTCCATTTGAGGGTTTTATCTTGATGATATTGGCTTTGACAAAAAACTTCTTTTGGTTGACTTTCAAAAAGGACCTATAATGTTTTGGCTCATATCTCCCAAATGAAGCATTTTAAGCCTTGGCTTTAGAGATACATAGTTGTAGAGAACTCAATTTACTTCAAGATAGGCTTTGGTTGGGAAATTTCTGATGTTCCATGTGAAAGTTATGGCTGGTCAAAGTTTAGTTGACTTTTAGGTCAAAAACCCTAATTTTAGAAACGTGGACATTTGTTGATTTTGAAGCTTTCCTTGATGAATCATGCTCAAACCTTGATCAAATGATGAATTTTACTTCAAAATGTTGATGTTTGACCAAAAATCAGGAGTTCTGATTGTGATTTGACCATAGTTGACTTTTAGGTCAAACTAGTCAACTGTTGACTATTTGAGCCATTGACTGAGCAATCTTGTGAATTAGAGCTTGCAACTTGGCATGAGGATACTTTGAAGCATATGAGAGGCCATGAAATCCATTTGAGGTATCAGAACCGGATTTTACTTAGAGAGAGACAAAACCCTAGTTGGAAGCTTTTGAATAGGAGAGTGTGCACTTAGTCAAACCTTGAGCCTTTGATACATGAATGAGCTTAACAGTAAAAATATGATGGGAAAATTTTGGGGTATGACAACATGCCTCTCGCTGAGCTGATTATCACACTCAATTATCTCCTTTAATATCCAGAAAATTAGAAGGTAGTCAAGCTTGAGTATCGTTCACCATCACTTGACACTAAAGGAAAGATACAGTTCACCCAATTTGCACGGTAGACGGATGATGATTTAAAGGTTATTGGGAGTATTTTTCACCAATACTCTACTAAGGATCCGATTAAAGTAGATGCATGTAATACCCCAATCTTGTAACACTATTAATTATCGCCAAATAACAGTCAATGAGAAAATTAGTAGACATTTGAGAATTGGTTAGAATTGAACCAAATGCCAATTTGGTGATTATTGCATAGTTGGAGGGTATTATTGTTATTTCACCCATTAATTGACAAGTTATGGACTTGTTTGGCATGTCTCGCTCTCTCATTTAAACAAAACCATAATTTTAAAAGGGAGAGAGGAGAAAGAAACGTGGAAGAGAGGAAGAAAGGAAGATGGAGGCTCCACCATGTTCAAGCTTCATCTCTTGCATGCATTAGAATCTATCCCAAGCCTAGTTTCTGATCATCCTCTTCTTGTTGCTCAACTTATCCATCATCATCAAGGTGAGTTTCAATAGATAGAAACTTGGGGTTTTGGGGAAATATATGAAATTGGGGAATTGAGGTTTTGATGATAAAGTTGTGTTGCATGTTGATAAAATGTTTGTATCCCTATGGAATTATACCGATAATTGATAATGTATGCTTTTGGAATGATATTGAGATGTTATAGGTGTTTGGATTGGAGTTGGACTTGGTTTGGAACCTTCAAAATGCAAAAAAAATACCTTCTGCTACAGTGTAATCGATTACGGGTTTTTGTGTAACCGGTTACACTGCTAAAAATGCAATTCTGGGCTATTTTCGTGCCCGTAACCGGTTACGCATTTGGCGTAACGCGTTACACTGAGTAAAAAGGGAAAAAATTGCAAAACTTCGGAAATTCATAACTTCTGTTCCATAAGTCCGTTTGACGTATACTTTATATCGTTGGAAAGCTAGTAAAACCTACTATCTAGGAAAATTATCTCCAGTACCAAATTGTCGTTCTTCGACACGTTTAAACCCCATTTAGTGAGTTATTGCAAATAGAATTATGTGCGATAAATCCCCCGAGAGTAGTTCAGATTCCGTAGAGTGAACCGAACGCCTCCATTGTCTTTGAGACTTATAAATTATGCTATAGAACTTGTTGCACCGAGTATGATCACTTATGTGCTAAACTCGTGGATATGTTTAATTATTGAATACATGTAAGTGTTGTATATGAGTTATGTGATGAAATAATATAATGTAATTATTGGTGGTTGTTTTCCGTTGTCCGGGTTGAACGTTCGGAAGTTGTTTGCCTGTGTGGCTAATGGATATGTATACTGATATATATTGTTATGTTGATACATCATTATGTTTTATGCTATGTTGATATACCTTGTTTTCTGATTGTATTGTGTGTGAAGTACTGACAGGGAAAACCTGGCATGACATCCAGTATAGGCAAATCATGTGTACTAGTGAGAGTACTGACAGGGCAAACCTGGCATGGTCACCCAGTTTAGGCAAATCATGTGTGCTTCTGAGGAGCACTGACAGGGAAAACCTGGATATGATGCCAGTTTAGGCGAATCCTGTGTGCGACTCATTGTATGCTTGAATCGGAGCAGGCCTAGCTACTAGGCATACACTTGAGCTACCATTGCGATGTCCTGGCGAGGGTCCGTAAGGGCGTTTACGCGCTAGCGTTATGAAAGCATCAGTGTGCTTGGTATGGTGGGATTATGATGCCACTTAGGCAATATCGTAATGAATTAACTCACCTCTAGTGGTGCCACGTAGGCAATGCCACTAGACTTTCGCCCGGTGGGCCCATGTAGTCTTGATGGAGTATTTGTCACTGTGGCGATCACATCTGTGTATGGTGATTGACGGGGCCGTGACGCCATATAGGCAATGTCACCGCTGTAACTCGTCACAGATGAATTTCCATGTAGGACATATCCGACTCACTTGCGGTTTGCGTGTGCAAGCCTCTTGACATTAGGAATGGGAGATAACCCACGAAGGGTGTGATTATATGACCGACATAGAGGCATTAACGTGCTCCTGGATTCCTCGTACACGGGTACGGGTCTGCATATTTGTGTGTTATCTGTGTGCTTGTTGCTATCTCATTGGTTAGTTATCGGACTACCAATGGTGATATTGCCTTTGTTGTGTGTTTGTACCAAGCCGTGAGGAAAACCCCGAATCCATGGCGGATCCGTTTGTTTGCATGCACCTTGTAGAACCGAGTGAACCCGTAAGATAGGGAGACTCACTAAGATTTAGTAATCTCACCCCAATCCTCTTAATGTTTTTCAGGAACAGGTTAGAAGTAAAGGAATTGCTAGATGATCCTTATTGAAGACGGTGGACGAGTAGATGGCAGGATGACCTCATCAGACGATATTTTTTCACTGTGCAGTCTTATGGACAAGTGTATTGTATACATTTTATACTGAGAGTTGATTAGTATATATTTTATTTCCTTGTCTTTTCCGCTTATGTATGTTTCTTGTACCAATTTTTAGCATCACTACATATTATTCTAGACGTATATGTACGGGGTGTTATAGTTGGTATCAGAGCAGGTCGATTCTTGTCCATGCCATGAAATATCACTAGAAATTCTCTTCTCCCTCATATGTGTGTGTTGCTAGCCTGATTTATACTATCATAGTATTCAGTCGTTGAGCCTGATAACCCCACTGACTGCATATGTGATAGATAGGATCACGGTGGAGCCACCACGAGGATGCGTAAGATTCGAAGCAACTTGAGCTGAAGTGATCGAAGTCGGTTAAGTTGGGGATGTCAGACGTAAGAGGAGAATTGTCACGGAATATTGACAACCCAACTGTCGTGGTAAGGTCTAAGACGAGTGGAAGTTCCAAGATTTCGATTAGACGAAGTGGACCGTCTCGGGATCCTTGTAGCGGTGAAGGGAATTCATGAAGCGCCTGAGTAGGAATATAGTAAGGGAATTCTACGATAGGGATGAGCTTGAAGTAGTTAAGATTTCGCTACACGGTCATGGTGCCAGTGACAGAGAAGACTAAAGAACCAATAAGATGGAAGACTTTTGGGAGCCTGGACAGAGATATTAGATTTTCTAATTACTTCGGCCTGGACAATACTTAGATGGACAAGATATTCCACTCCGACTCGTTCTGGTGTACCTAGAGATGTGAGAAGCTACCTATCTAAGGATTGGTAGAAGGAGTGGAAGTGGTGATCTCCATTTGGGGAAGTCTAGGGTACCTATTTTAGTGGAAGGAACTACTACATCTCCTTTCTATTCTGACGTGCGTGAATCCTAGAACTACGTTAGGCGGCAGCGGAGTGGATGGAAATGCAGAGTGCAGTAATCCATATTCCCTGCTAGTTGCGATTTATCTAATCCTGAGTGAATTCGTATAACTACGCTAGGTGTTGGGTACTTAGGTGAATAGAACTAGTGAAACCCTAGTTCATTCTCACCAATGAAACACTTAATCACATCTAAGAATCTAAGCTCAATCTACAGCTTACCAACCCACACAAAAGAATCACGCTCTGTTTCCCTCTCATTCCATATGTTATCGCTCAGACCCTCAGACCACACAAACCCTCAGACCCTTTAGGTCCCCCCCAAACTATTACTGAGAAAAAACAAGGTATGCATCTTTTATCTTTCACTCTATTTCAACCTTTGTTCTTCTGCTCTTTTGACCGTTTTCTTCTCAATCTTGCTTATGAAAGCTCTTCTGGATTTGAAATTTCGTCACTGTTCTTCTTCTGAGCGTGTGGTGCGTTAGTTATTGTATCTCTTCCATGGTTGTGTGCTGTTGTGTGCAATTCTTTTGTCACAAATCAAAATCAAACTTCAACCATGGAGGTATGTGAAGAATAATTTATTTATATTTATGTATTTTTGTATTTACTTTTTGTTTTGATTTAGAATGAATTAGACTGAATCGAATCATTTTCTGAATGAAAAACCCCGACCCTGAGCTATCGGTATTTGCAAGGAAAGTAAAAGTTACCTTTCAAGATGACAGGAAAGTAAAAGTAAGAAATAAGAAGGAAAAAAAGTTGATTTGGTTTTGCCGTTCGATTAAGCTGTGTACCATTATTGGTGGGATAAGAAGAGTTTGTTTTCTACTGCTACATTATGTTATATATTTAATTTT
The DNA here is from genome assembly GCF_029867415.1 of Vicia villosa. Taxonomy (NCBI): domain Eukaryota; kingdom Viridiplantae; phylum Streptophyta; class Magnoliopsida; order Fabales; family Fabaceae; genus Vicia; species Vicia villosa. The sequence goes on from NC_081181.1 coordinate 167,423,866, forward strand.
GTGAAGTGAAGATGAATATTTAGTAGTAATTTGATTCAGTCTGAAACTATTTACTTATTTCTAATTTTCCTAATAGTTAACCCTATATTCGGATTCTACTTTCTAATTTGATGTATTAACTTTAGTACCTATGCTTTTTCCAGTTATCGTAATGTCGTTTTAGTTTGTCCACATGTCGATGATTTAGATAGACCTCTATTTTACTTTAATCTTGTTCTTTGATTTTTTGTATGAAATGTCTTGTGTTAAACTTTAGTTTAGTGTTTTAAGTCGACCTTTATAGTCTAATCTTCAATGATACTAATTAATCTCCACATCTTACTGTTGTTGAAGTGGAGTCAGTGGTTGAAGCATTTGAGAGACTTGGAACCAGAAGGTAAGTTACACAATAGTATTAATTTTTTTTAGGGATTTGGAAGAATTTATATATGCACACTAGTGCAGTTCATACTACGATGCTTACTTCTATGTATATGTATATATATATATATATAGATATATATATATATATATATATATATATATATATATATATATATATATATATATATATATATATATATATATATATATATATATATATATATATATATATATATATGCATGTGCATATGTGTGTGAGTGCTTAAGTAATACTTTGTTTTGTTCTAAATTAACTACAACTTTCATACTATAATGCTTACAAAGATCATTGACTTGCATTCCCTGTTGGAGGTATGGGAGGTGGAGTATTGGTAACAGCTAGTTTAAAGATACTGTTATTACAAAATATAACCTTTTTTTTATATTGGAAAGAACAAATGTCACTTTCTAGTTAGACTTATGCATAAACCTTTTTCTAAACATGTGCTCCAGTGGATGCTTAAAGAGACTTAGAGAGTAACACTTCTAGTTTCTTATACATGCCAATATTGGCCGAGTTTTGTGGTTAGACATTTGACACATTATTTTTAAGCACATCTTACAATTTGTTATTTGCAGGGAGTTTAAAAGGTCAATCAATTCATTGAAGTTCGACCTGGAATAGTTGTTAAAGATGAGAGTGGAAACATCTTGGAGGCCTAATTGGTGTTGGAACAACCATGGATACCACTTTAACTCGTGCTGACAGGTTGGTAGGGCAAGTTATCAGAGAGGTTGGATCACGACCCGAGGTTTTTGTGGAACTTGAGCTACGCGAACATGCCTTAGGGTCATGAGTGTTGTTTTTTTTATGTTATGAATCATGAAAGATGAACAATGCACATGGTCTTGCAGGTAAACTATTTCTTGCTTCGACGACTTCTTGGTATTAGAACTAAAGGTTCGGAGAGACAAGAAAAAGTCGCAAAGCTGGCAAAAGGAGAGATGCTTATGTTGAACATAGGATCAATGTTAACAGGTCCCGGAGTCGTTGATGTGAAGAATGACTTGGCGAAATTGCAACTTACTTCCCCTGTGTGCACCAGCACGACATGTTTTCGAATTTGATATGTTTTTCGGTATTTTGTACTACATGATTATGGAACTTGCTTTTTTTTATATCATGATGCTTATTTGATATTAAATGTTTTTGATTGGAATTAATTTTACTATGTTAAAAAGTGATAGAAAATAAAACAAAATAATACTATAAATAAAAATATTATAGTAGAAATAATTTTTTTTTTAAAAATAATAAAAAGAACAATACTATATTTAAAAATATTTTAGTAGATAATAATTTAAATAAAAAGAAATATTATAGGAAAAGAATAATACAATAAATAAAAACTAATAATGGTTTAAACTGTTGTTAAATGTAAAAATTAAATAATTACTAGCACTTTAAACTGAAACCAAATAAATTATATTTACAATTTATAAATCAAATTACAACGGTTTTCACCATCAGGATATCATATTCACGACAGTTTTAAATGAAAAAAAATCAAAGGCAACTTTACGACGGTTCAAACCGTTAGGATACCACATTCACGACAGTGTTAAACCGTCGCGAATGACAACAAAAACAAAAATCATAGACATATTTACGATGCTTTTTAACCGTCACCATTTATAATTTAAGTGAGTTCCAAACACACGATTCTGCGGCGGTATTGCAACCGTCGCAAATTGTAAATTGCGGCAATTTTAACCGCTGTAATCTGCCAAAATAACCGTCGCAATCTGCCAATTTTCTTGTGGTGTCCCTCGAATGTCACGTTTTGATGATATGACACTTCATCAATATCTTCATACTTATAAAATTCTCCATACTTTTTTTGCTCCATATGGATAGAAAATGATGTGAAGAAAAAGGAGGATTGACTCTTCCTTACATTCTCGAAGCCTTGGTTCTGACTTGGTTCATTATCCCATCAAATACAGATTGAGAGAAAACTTTTCTTGCGAGCCTTAATCTACTTTCAGTCTTTCTAAATTCCTTATATTACAATATTTTTCATCGTTTATAATGGAGATAAAAAAAAAACATAATTAAAAAAAGTTAAAGAGAGGGTGAAGCTTCTCTCTAACTCTAACAAATGCAAAATCTAAAAGAGAATCTCTTAAATTAGGTTTTTAACTTGTACTTCAAATTTTTAGCATTTAGATTGACTCGAGTTTTAAAAAAATGCAAAATGTGTCACTCGCATAACTCCATTATTTTCCAACTGTCCCTTAGGACAAGTCATGACATTCGTATTTTCTTTGGTAAAAATCATATGATAACATAATTTCCATAAATGCAATTCTAATTCAATGATCCAATATGTGATAAAAATGAATTCAATGATCCAATATAAATTCTATACAACAGCACAAATTCGATGAGACACATTTACATTTAACAATATAACAAGAATAAAAAAAATGTAAATTTTATGATATAGCTCACACTTCTCTAAACGATCATATAATTTAAAAAAAAAATCATTTGAATTTTATGATACCATTCACATTAATTCATGAGTATAAAGTTTAAATAGCATTCTTTCCATAATTTATTTCTAAAGAATAAATAGATAGAATTTCATATATATGATTTTCAATAGTATTACCATACTATATTTCTTAATAGCTAACAACTTCTCAAAGTCTCACGTCTCTTGCTCTAATTGACAATATCAAATCATCACTTTTTTTACATATAAAATATCACTATCTTATATTAAATAATGTCACTTTTTTTACATATAAAATATTACTATCTTATATTAAATAATGTTAGTGTATACCATCATAAGTATAAAGTAGTTTTTTTTATAAAAAAATATTCATTCACGAGCTTATATAATTCTTTTTTTCAAATTTATAGCAATTTTTCATATGTAACTTTAAGAAAGCTTGTGAATTTTAAATATATTTTGTTTTGTGAAGAATTCTGTTTTGTTTTCACTTTTATGATTTTAATTAAAAATAAAAGGGTTCTTACCATTTTACCTCTTTGTCATATAAGTAATTTCTGGTTTACCCTCTGTAATTTATTTTAAAAAAAAAACAATCTTGTCACTTCAAAATACTAACAATTTAGTTCTTAAAGTCAAAATTTGCAGGAATATCTGTATGTTTTCTGCGGATTTTTTTTCGAATTTTCTTGCAGATTTTGATTTTAGGGGCTAAACCGTTAGTATTTTGAAAAAACAAGGTTGTTTTTCAAAAAAAATTTACAAGGAGACACAAGAAATAATCTATATGACAAAGGGGTAAAATAATAATAACTCAAAATAAAAAAAAATCTTTTATTTATATGAGTAGTTTAACATTATTTTCATCAAAACATCAAATTTACACACTAACTTATCTATTATTAATCATCTTATTTACTAACTTATCTATTATTAATCATCTTATTTACTATATCTTATAAGCTAATTTATAAGCCATCTGTTTTTTTTTTTTTTTGCTAAGATCAACTTTTTTTTAAAGGTTTGTGGATATTGAGACACTTCACAAACTTGTTGACATGTGTGTCATAATTAAGTTTTGTGATCATCCAAAAAATTATAATTATCATTAATAATTGCCACCATTTTAAATTGTCTCAAAAATAATATTTTTATATTAAAATAAACTTAAATTTTTTCATAATTTTTTAATAGTATTTTGAGTAATTATATTTTTATGATAAACGTAAATTAATTTTTTTTATTATAAATACTTACTAATCCATAAATTAAAATATAAAATTTTATATAAAATAATTATTTATATTAAACAAATTGAGTTCATAATTCTTTTGAGAATTTCTTCACCCACCTCCCAACCTTCTTGGCCACCTCCGGTGAATTTACCACAATACCCCTTGTTTCGGAAGTTCATTTCCGAAACTGTACTTTTTTTCTTGAAAAAGGTGTTTTCGAAAATGAACTTCCGAAAACGTGTTTTTTTTAATATAAAATATTGATTTCGGAGATTCATCTCCGAAATAAAGTGACTTTTTCAGAAAATGTGGTGTTTCGGAAGTTCATCTCCGAACGCACCCCCTGGGGAATTCGGAAATGAACTTCCGAAAATATGTCTGGACAGAATAAAATGAAAAACAACAACAATTCGCTTTATTTAATCGGGTGAAAATTACAACGATAATATTACATAAAATTTAAGTTACATATTGTTGAACACGGGTAGGTGGGGATGAGAGAGTGGTGGGGAGAAAAAAAGACTTCCAACGAAAATTAAAGTTTCAATTCGCTTTATTTAATCGGGTGAAGATTACAACGATAATATTATCATCTTAGTTTTTGGAAGTGGTAACCCGGGCCGGAACATATGACGGAGGAGGTGGATGTCCGGAGGAAGGAGAACCGGAGGTACGTCCACCACGACACAAAGGAGCCAATCAATGTAAGCTATAGTTTATCATTATCATCAGGGGACGTCATTACAAAAAATTGGGAAAAAAATCTTATTATTTTTAATCTTGATTTTTTAGAAATGACGTCCCCAGATGATAATGATAAACTATAGCTTACATTGATTGGCTCATTTGTCTCGCGGTGGACGTACCTCCGGTTCTTCTTCCTCCGGACATCCACCTCCTCCGTCATATGTTCCAGCCCCGGTTACCACTTCCAAAAACTAAGATGATAAATCCAATACAAAAACATTATTCGATACAATCCGAAATCAGAACAAAACAAGACACGTCAAACAAAACAAAAACATGTTATTCTGCCCGACGAGCGTTACAAAATACACATCAAACAAAAAAAAACACGTTATTCTTCCCGACGAGCGAACTCCTCCGAATGAAGATAATTATACCAATCCTCATCCCACTCAGTCTCAGAACCATCAGCGTTGATCACGACTCTCACGCCTGAAGACTGAGCTTGAGCATCTGGGCCCCGGGCCCCCTGGGAACGAGAAGTAGAGCCGGTCGAAACCTTCTTCTTCTCCTTCACCTCCTTCACCTCCTTCACCTCCTTCACCTCTTTCACCTCTTTCTTTGAAGAATCCTTTCTTCCCTTAGCGCCCTCTCTAGAAGACATGTTCCTGTAAACAATTGAAATCGATTAATATGCGCAAAATAAAAAACAAAAAAATTTGAACTTCTGATATATTTCGGAAGTTCATTTCCGAAAACTGGGATGGAGGTGTTTTCGGAAATGAACTTCCGAAACACCCCTGCAATGCAATTTCCTGCAACTTCCATGGCAGACCCCTAAATCAACCTTCAAACCAAATCAAAATGCTTCTAAACAACCTAAATATTACTAACAACCTAGCCATATATCATTTATGCAATTAAAACCCTAAATAACATGCATTTGAATAATAGATCTAAAAATTTCAAAACTTACAAAGTGTTAGGATTGAGGGCTTTTGAATGTTGTTTAGCAGTGTGATTGGAGCCTTGATGCAGCTTTGGAATTCTGTTTGCACAAATTTTCGCCTCTGCCACTTTTTGTTTTGATTTAGGGTAAATGATTGGGGGAGGGGGAGTGTTTTGATAAATCTGCAGAAATTGCAGTATTTCGGAAGTGAACTTCCGAAATAATTGTTTCGGAAATGAACTTCCGAAGTAAGTCAATTTTTTTAAAAAAACGCGCTTTCGGAAATGAACTTCCGAAGCAGGGGTAGTTTTGGTTTTTCGCAGGAGGTGACCACCCATAGGGAGGTGGGTAAAGAAATTTTCATTCTTTTGATAATTTACAACTAAATTTAAAGCAGGAATAGAGTGAATTAGTCAAAAGTGCATGCCAAGACATTCTTAGAGTGAAAATATAAAAACTATAAAACACAGTTTCACGTGGTTTCTTTCTTACCTTGATTTTTTTTAAAGGTGCATTAGGTGGAAGGTATATGATAAGGAAAATGTCATAGATATATTAGATAGAACCACTCTCAACTTTGACTCGATGTCCTTGTAAATTATTTACAAGTGAAACTTTCTAATACTGTGGTATTTGATTTTTGTTTTAATCATATTTAAAATAAATAATTATAGTAAATATTAAAAAAAATAATTATAATGAATATAATGGATTGATGTATACAACTTTTTACTGCATAACAATTAATCTCAACAAAATATATCAATAATTATTGTAATTTTTTTTCTTAATCCTTAAATTATTTAGATGAGAGGGCTTTTTGTAATTCGAATTTTCCTATCTAATAAGGACTTGTATTGAAATCTATACGTTTGAGCTGAATGATTCCATTTGGATATCTGTTTAAAAATTCAAGAATCATTAAGGGTGGGTGGATGGTTCAAGACTTGTTGTTAAGAAGATATTTCCGCTAAGAAAGCTTTTTTTTTATTAATATGTTAGAATGATCATTTGTTTTAGGACTATTTATGGGACAATCACATATTCACAATTGTTCAAACACCAATAAATTCTGCTAATCGGTAATTCCCTAACATGTTGGAAATATTTGTGGGATCATTCACATAATAGAAATATATGAATGTCAAACTGTTAATACAAATCTCAAATCTATTTTTTTTAATAAGTAAGAAGTATATTGAACTGAGAACTAAGCATTCTCAAACCGATTACAGAAAAGCAAAATTACACACTAATTGAAGTACATCTTGGTCTGATATTGAGCCTAGTACGATCGTATCCAAGTTATGGCCCGACAAATCTTTTGTATTCAAGTTATAGCCCATACTTTGTCTTGTGAAACTAAGCTTATAGTCTTTTAATTTTATGTGAGTCTAAAATTGATAAAGATATTTTATATGAAAAAAATCAAATAAAGCAATTACATGAAACTCGAGAGAAAAGTTATGAAAGATGAAATATAATTTTTATAATTAACAAATCCTCCAACCATCAAATCCAAAAATGTTATCTAAAGTGTTGAAAACTCTTTAAAATGTTTTTCTTGCCACTAACTGAAATTAAATTTGTAATAATCTCTTGTCAAAGCAAGCATAGTGCACTTTGATTTTTGAATAAAATTCCAGTAGTTGCTTGCTAATGAAGCAAAGTTACCAAGAAATGCAATTCACACCAAGCAAACTTTTTCCCGCATAAAGAGACAAACAGTCACCTATAGATAGACCCTTCCTCAAGGATCATCACCCAACAAACCAAAGTTTATGCATGTGAAAGCCATTATGGACATAGTTGTACTAGGCCCCAAACGCCAGCTCAGCTGATAGAATCTGTTCCACAACACCAATTAAATTTGTGTTGAACATGTCGGATACACATAACTCATATTTATTTACATTGTGAATTAAGAGTAAAATTGTAAGATATGTATATCTTAAGTTGGAATCCCTAGCTTTAAATTTGAGAGAGTTTAATTTTTAGAAGAAATAGATTGACTATTCATTAATTTAAAATGTAAATTTTAAGTAAAAAATAAATAAATAAATAAATAGGAGTATTTTGATTTAAATAAAAATTATAAACCGATTTTAAAAAATTGAAAATTACAAAAAAAAAAACTCAAATAGTTTTAGATGTATTTGATTCTCTTTTATAAAATTGTTTATATCAGATCAGGTTTGTAATTGATTTTTCAAAATCGATCAAACTAAAGCGTATATATATATTTTAATATTTTTATTTGTATAATATATTACGTTAATTAAATATTTGCGATATTTAATTAATTTTAATACTATTTATTAGTTTAACTTACCGGTTTATTTGTATTAATTCATTTGTATTAAACTTAATTAATTACTCTAATTTTATAATTTTAATTTTCAATATATTATATTATAGGTTATATACTATTTCAAATCTATTATTTTATAATATTTATATTTATATAAAACTATAATTTATAACTTAAATAAGGTTTAATATTCTTTCCCGTCTCGTGTCTTTTGGTTAGAGTTCATTTTGGTCTTTTAACTAAAAAAATCGTTCATTTTGATCCCTTAATTATTCAAATAGAGTCACGTTTGTCCTTGACGTCAAAGGCGTTAGTTAAAGTCAGTGAAAAATGCCATATGTCGCTTAGTTGGACTAGTATTTGTTTATGTGATCATTTAATGTTGAGTTGGAATACTTCATTTGCTTTTTTATTCTGAGAAGGAATTGTTCATTTACTTCATTTTTAGGGCTTCATTCACTTCATGTTTCCCTCTGACTCTCTGAGTGAAACAAAGGAGGAATTGCAAGAGGTGGAGCTAGGAACTACAAGAATGAAGGCTGAGAAAGATTAACCGACGGTTGAAAATGACAGAATAAAGTTGAGTCAAAAAGAGGAAGAGATGTTTATTGGTAAGTTCAAAGTTTCATCTCTTTCAAATATAGGTTTTAGCGAATTTTCATTTTCTGCCCCTTTTTAAAATAGGGTTACTGTAACGCCCCGAATTTAATTAATTATTTAATTAAATTGATCGAGGATTTATTCATTGGAATTAGTTGAGGTCGAGGTTTATCGGTATTATTCTACAAACGTAATGGATTATTATGTTGATTTGAGCAGTTAAGTTATGGTCAGATTAATAAGTCGGATTAGTCAGAAATGTACAATTGCGAGTTAGTATTGTTAAAGTTATGGATCGATGGTAAATGTGGAATATTATTGGAAATAATATTCAGTTATGTTGTGTGGTTATTTATTTATGTGTGTTATTCGGATTAATTGAGTAATTAAAGAGATATTATGAATTGGGCCTAAGTGAAACAAATATAGAATATGAGGTTGGATTGTGGGTTAAGCCCAATTAAGAAAATAAGGATAGTAGTAGAGTAGGGTTTTAGAGATTAAACCTCATAACTCATTTTGTGGAAAAGAAGAGAAAAGAAGAGAAAGAAGAGAAAAGAAGAGAAAGAAGAGAAAAGAAGAGAAAGAAGAGAAAGAAGAGAGGAAGAGAAGAAAGTTATGGCATGAAGAGAGGGATGACTCCATTGAAGTGAAGCTTTTGCTAAGGTAAGGGTGGGGTTCTTACTTTCTAAGGGTTGGCATGATGATGTATATGGTGGGTTAGATTGTATGTTATTCTCCATGAAAGTTGTGTGTAGAGATGTTAGGGTTTATGAACAAATGTGTTAATTTATGATTTGAAATGTGTTTTAATTGATGTTTGATGATTGTTATAATGTTAGAAGATCCATAATATGTGTTGTATTTGTGTTTATAACATGTATTCTATTGTTGTTCATGATGGTTGGTGTTTTCAGCTTGATTGGGTTGAGTTTAGGGGTTTTGGGATGGGTTTCGTATGCTATTTTCTGAGATTTGGGATTTTCTGAAATTGCCAGTTCGCGCCGCGAACTACTGTTCGAGCCGCGAACTGCTTGGCAGAAAGTTAGGAATTTTTGAATTCGCTCAGTTCGCGTCGCGAACCCTGTTGGCGCCGCGAACTCTGTTTTGCAGAACTTTTTCTAAACTTTGAAATGATGTAACTTTTGATTCGTAACTCCGTTTTAGGCGCCGTTTGAAGCGTTGGAAAGCTAACGCAATGAACTATACCATGATGCAATAAGATGATCCATATGATATAGTTTCCTATTATGTTTATTAGGATTAAATGATGAACTATGTTGTGTTAACATGTGAATTATGTTCTTTGCTATGAATCGATGTAACCATGTTGCGGTATATCTTGATGTATGTTTTCCTTATGACGATACAATGTTATTGAAATGATAATATGTGCCTTCCTTATGATGAGATAATGAGGTATGTGATGATATGCATAATTGATAAAGATGTTGTATACTATATGTGATTAATTGTGTGTATTTAATATGTATGAGTCGACGACGATGCCATGTGATAAGTTAAGAATATATATGTCTTTATTAGGAAGTTGAATATAACGTGTTTAGATGATTAATTGAATTAAGGAATATGACGTTGTTGATGTTGTTGGTGATATGATGAATTGTTGATGTTTGTCGTTAACATGATGAATTGATGTTGTTGTTGTAACATGTTAATGTTTGTTGTTGTTGTGCAATATGTTGAATTGTTATTGTTGCTATAACATGATGAATTTGTCGTTGTTTGTTGTAGACCCTATGGTCACTATTGATAAGTTTTATTGTGATGTATTGTGAGGTGAATTACTGTTGTATGATGATGCAACATAGTGACGTGATTGTGAAGTGATGCGTTCTTATGAATGATGATGATTTTGTTGTTGTGGAAGTTCGACATTATATTGATAATGTTCGATGGTGATTTAGACGATGTTGTGACGTATTAATTATGTGTGTTGTGTTTGTGTGGATGTTACATTTATTGAGTCACATCCATTGCATAAAGAGACGGTGGCCTTAATGGCAAAAGCGACGGCGGCCTTGATGGCAAATAGCGACGGTGTGCCCAATGGCAAATTTTGAGACGGTGGTAGTTTTACTCCAAACGGTACCACATGCATTTGCATAAGTCGAGTCACATGTGAATTGCATTTGAGTCTTATTTTATTATGTTTGTGGTGATGTGTTGACTTGATGATGAGATGTTTATCGTGACGTGTTGGGATCTTACTTGTGAATTGCATATATTGTCATGGTTGATTGTTGACATTGTTGCCATTCCATAAGTTGATTATGTTATTTGAATTGTAGAGTTGATGATCTGTTGTTGTGACATGATGATAGCATAATTGTGAATTTGAATATGTTGTCTTAACTGATTAATGATATTGTTGCCGTTTTGAAAGTTGTATTATATTGATAAGTTGTCTTGCGGTGAAACTTGTTGTGAGATGTTATGTGATGCGAAGTGGTGAAATTATGTATGATCTATATCTCCTATATTATTTATCATGCATTCCTTTATATTGTAAGATATCTCACCCCTTTGCTGATATTTCCCCTACCATGGGAAATGGGCAGGTACTCAAGATTAGTCGTGGATGTTCGAGGTTATTGATGTGAAGTCTTGATGTTGCTTTATGGCAAGTCGAGTCGGTGTCCATTGCTCTGATACATAGCACTCGGGGGGATTAGTTGCTATTACTTGATTGTTGTATTCTATGATGACATTTGTGTTAAGTCGATTATAAAGATGTTTATAAGTTGAAATTGGAAGATGTTGGATAAAGTCTTGTTTTCCGAATGCTATGTATCTGTGTTGATTGCAATATGATTATGTTTGTTGGTTTAAGTCGAATTGTGACATCCCATCTTTGATGAATATTTTTAAATGCACTCTGATTTTCGCTTATAATTACGGGGTAGATTTGGGGTGTTACAGTTACTTGGTTTTCGATTAACCGGGTGAAATTTGTTTGATTTAATGTTTAAGATTCGTTTTAGGTTATGATCTTCTTATTAGGGTTTTTGCTGGTTCTTATTCGAAATGTTAATTTGCGTTGTATGATTCTTTAGTGCTTTTAGGAATTTGTGGTGTAGCAATGTGATTGTATGAACTTTAGTGTATGAATTTGTTTGGGTTTTACGAATTTGTGTTGGTTTTATTTGTAAAAGATATTATAAGTTGGTTCTGAATAAGTAGTTTTCAAGTTAGGTAAGAAATGGATGAGTTTATTCATGTTTTTATCTACCATGGAGGTGAATTTATAGATGCTGAGTATTCTAGTTATGAATGATTAGTTTATGAGGTGAGATGTGATGTAGATAAGTGAAACTATATTGTGGTGGTAGGGATAATTAAAGATCTAGGTTATAAAGAAGTTGGAACAATATTATACAAGGACTCCATATTTGGTATATTTACTATGAGTGATGACAAAGGTGTCCAAGTTATTGTTGATTTATATGTAAGGTACATTTAAGTATTCATATGTATGTACACTATCCTCTTTCTCAACCTGAGTATTGTGATTTAACCCTGGTGATGTTATTATTCTTGATGAAGAAGAAGAGATTCTAAAACTCTATGAGGAAGTTGTCAAAGGTACAGAAGGTGATGTGGATAAGGTGACTGGGAGTGTATATGGGGTTGAGCTGAATGATATTGAGATGAATGAGGGTGAAGTTAATGGGAATGAGATGAATGAGGGTGAAGTTAATAGGGATGAGAAGAATGATGGTGAAGTTAATGGGGTTAATATAAATGAGGGTAAAGTTAACGGGGATGACAGGAATGAGGAGTGAAGTTAGTGAGACTGGGATGAGTGGGGAGGTTAATGATGTTGAGTTGACTAATGAAGAGGGAAATGGTGATAGAATCATTAGTACTGAATCACATGATGATAATGATGATATGAGCTTTCATTATGACAATGCTTTAGGTGTTGTATTTGATGATTCAGTTGAAGGTAGTGGTAGTGATGGTTTACTGGAAGAGGGTAATGAAAATATGTTAGGTTATTGTGATGAGACTGAAGGTACTAGAAAAAACACTAAAAAAGGACTTTAATGAGGTTGAAAGTGAGGATGATTGCGATGAATTGGAAAGTGGTTGTGAAACACATGAAGAAAGTGGATATGATATCAAGGTTGATTTAAAGGAAGAAATCACTACATATGATGATATGAGCTTTCGTTATGACAATGCTTTAGATGTTACTATCAAGGTTGATTTCAAGGAAGCAATCACTACATATGCAGTCTAGTCAGGCAGGGATACGAAGTTTGCTAAAAATGAGAAATAAAGGGTTAACGTTATATGTGAGGAAGGGTGTTAGTGGAATGCCTATTGTGCCAAATTACCAAATGAAGAGTATTGGCAATTGAGGAAAGTGATGGATGTTCATAAATGTATCAGAGCTTACAATGTGAAGATGACGACTATAAAATGGTTAAGTAAGAGAATTCAGAACTCATTGAGAGATAATCCTAAAATAAAAATAATGGACATCAAGGAAAAGGCTCAAAAAGAATGGAATGTTGGTGTAAACAAGACTAAGGCAGTTAAGGCTAGGTGTGCAGCCAGGGGAATATTGATGGTTCCTTGTTAGAACAGTACAATAGAATTTGTTCAAGGCCAACCATATCCTCGACGATCCTCCCCGAACTGATCTGATCCAAGCATGTTCTTTTTCTAAGCCAATCACCATAAGGCGTAACATCTCGGATCCAACTCAAGTATTTACTAAAGCTTCTAGAACATTCTCTTGACCACTGAAACTTCAGTAGTCTAAAAGCATGAGATCCATCTCTCCAATGCATCCACTGGTCCTTCACATTCTACACCAGAAAGTTAGCAAGTTACTTATTCTGCTCCTTTGTATATGCAGATGACTCCATTTCAGGTAACAAGTTTCAAACACAATTTGAATACTCTCTCATCATTCACTTACTGGCCTGAGTGTTAGAGTGCTATCCTTGCAGGTACACCTCTCGCTTCGTCGCGTCGGAAGCTCTCCTTCGTCGTAGCATCTGTGACTTCACATATTTCTTGTTCTGGAACGAAATAGAATTCATGACTATTGTCATGCAATTCTTAGAACAAATCCTAGATCAACATTTAAGGTGAATATGGAAAGTTGCCAAGTCAATATATCCACAAGCTTAAGAAAATAAGATAAGAGAAATGATAGGTGTGAATGAAGAAGCCTATAAGCGTATTATGAAGACACATCATGGGTTATGGAGCAACTATTGGTTTAGGACAGACACCAAGTGTGATAGTTTGTTAAATAACATGTGATAAGCTTTTAGCATTGTCATAATTGAAGCAAGAGTTAAGCCAATTGTGACTATGCTTAAAAAAAATCAGAGTATACATGATGGAAAGGTGGGCTTCAAATAGAATGAGATTTAAAAACTATACTAATGATTTTATTTTCCCTAATATAAGAAAGAGGTGTGATCGGTGGTTTTTACACGTTTATTTACCGTTGATTTTAGTCATCTTTGCTTTATATTGCCAAGCATTTTACTTCATTCTTCTACATTTTATGCTTTGGTTGTGTATTTTACTGTTTGCAGGCTCAAAGGAATAAATCGAGACAAATCAATGCAAAAAAGTACAATAATGGGAGTTTCGAAGGAAGTGAAAAACCATGCTACATGAAGCTTGACATGACCACTTGTGTCACCTGAAACTGGCCGTGTTAGGATAAAGCGTGGCCAAGAAAATTCAATAGAGATGAAAGTCAGGGGGCTGATATGGCCCGTGTTAGCAAGTGTGAGATCTGGAAATTTTCAGCATGTTTTTCATCATGACAGGTGTGTAGTATTTTGATCATAACTAAAGCTTCGTAACTCCGAATGACGCAGTTCTGGTGGCAAAATTTCGCTAACAAAAAGGGCTATAACTTTGATGTTGAAGTCAAAGCCAAATTCTGAAGTCAGAGGCTGACACGGGCAGCCCGTGTCATCCGACATGGGCAGCCCGTGTCATCCCAAACGGTCGTGTCAGCCTGCGCGTAAGATTTTAGAATTTAGCATTTTGTGATTTTTAAAGAATCAGAGGGTAGTTTTGGTATTTTACCTAGACTAGGAAACCTATGAGGATAAATAAGTGATTTGGAAAAGGAGAAAAACACTTTTTGGCCAAGAGAAGACACGATTGAAGATTGGAGAAAACAAGGGTTTGGGAGAGAAGAGGGTTTTCATGAACGGAAGCGATTGAAGATCAACTTTCATCTCAATTCTTGTAATGTCTCTATTTTATATTTTGTTTTCTTTGAACAATATGAGTAACTAAACCCTAATGCTAGGGGGTGTCCCTGATTTGATTATGTAATGATTTTGAATTCCTGAGTTCATCAATAGATTTGTTGTTTTATTTAATTTAATTGTACAAGGTTTTTATTCTTTCTTTGTCAGACCAACAAGATTGATTTACGGTTAACAACCAGCTGGACATCGGTTGTTAAGGTTTTTATACGATTAGACTATAGTAGATATCACCTAGGACTAGGGATACCCTATAGTTACCGATTAACTCTTGATAACATAAAGGCTTGATTTCATCATAATTCTCTAAGGACTTAGGATTTAGGATGAATGTTCAAAGGTTTTCCCACTAAGGACTTAGGGGAAAATAAACTAAAGGGCGGTAATTAAAGGTTATGAACTTGTTGAAGAAATCAAAATTCAAGGTTATTACAGGGCAAATCATACACTTTACCCTAGCATGCTCTCATATTTGTTAAAACCACTTAGTCAATTTTTTGTCATTTTTATTTATTATTAATTTATAATTGCAAATCAAAACTCCAAATATAGTTTTTGTTTAATTGAACCACTATTGAAATTCGATATTAACGTGCAGTCTTTGAGATCGACATTCGGGGAATTTTCCTATTATTACTACATAGGCAAAATAATACACTTGCTATTTTACCGATCAAGTTGTTATATTCTCAAACTATGATGTCGTTTTACTTAATTTGTTTTGGTTATATATTCATTATTTTCACACATATGTATTATTGCATGATTAGGATTGAAAGAGTTACTAGATACACAAACTTATGGATTATTAGGTATATCGCTGGATGTTCACCTATATGTAATGTTATGCATTAAAACCCACTTATTTCACTAATATGCATTCCCTATATTGTAGAATATCTATTAAGCATATTTTTGAAGTTAGACACATTGAAAATTCTGGTGATAAATTCTTTGCAATTTGCAAGACCATATCTGCTCATGCAGGAAATGGCAGCTTACAGGATTGTCATCTGTTCATGCAATATCTTCCATGAAGAGCGGGAACATGATGTTAGAGGAATATATTCATGAAATTTACACAAAAAAACAAATATCGGTAGGTATACCAACATGTTATTTACCATATTAATGGGTCTAACCTATGAGAAAGAACAAACTATCCTGATGTGCAGCCACCTATATTTAGAAAAATACCAAGCAGGCCAAAAAAGAAAAGGAACCTATACCAAAGAGAAATCGATGACATTGATCACAAAATGAGGACAACAAGTTTACATGTTAAATGCAAAAATTGCAAGAAAAATGGTTATAACAAGGCAACTTGTAAGATGCCACCTCTACCAAGTACGAACCAATCTACACGTGTAACACAAGGTACACAAGGTCAGGCAACACAATGTACACAAGGTCATCCAACATCAAGTCGGGCAGGAAAATGGAACCAGTCCTGCATATACTAATGGATCAAGACTTGTTAAGGCAAGTGGAAGAAGTCCTATACAAGTAAGTGGAAGAAGTATTGTCAAGAAGTTAAGCATAAGGAGACCAGGCAGAAGTGTTGGATCACCAAGTCCTACAACCAAGTTAAGTGTAACAAGGAATTTCTCAGGCCCTAGAAATAGACTCAATTCATCTCAAACAAATAAGAAGACTAAATAGATGCCATTAGGAACTCTGTTTGGATCTTATTAAGTTGGATGTCTTTTAGAACTATGTTATAATGTATTATTGTAATACTGTCTTTTTGGATCTCTTTTATGATGTATTTGGTGCTTTGTTAAGTATTATGTCTTTTATGGGTTTTTTAATGTATTAAGAGACCTTTTGGTACTTTGTCCTTTATGGGCTTGTTAATTAACGAATGAAGTTTATTGATACAAGTTTGTTTACTAATTAATACAAATTCTATTTATTTAATCAAATTAGATGTTAAATTCATGATCAAATTGAAACGAGTTTTTATACATGTACAAGTAGACCATAAACATAAACATGTATTAACATGCCAAACCATAAACATGTATTAATAGTGAAAGACTAAAACTTAAACATGTAAAGATTAAAACTTGTATTCAATTTCATTCGTCTAAATTTTCATTATAACATCAATCACACATTTAAAATTACATTATCAATTGTCATGTTAATAAATTTAAAACTAAGAAACATATTTTTTTCCAAAAATTCTTCCACTTCATTGTGTTCTTGAGAGCCACTTGAAGGTCTTCTAACTTCTGCATTTGCGCATCAATTTTATCTTTTTGATCTTCATTTTCTTTTACTAACATTTTTTATCTCTTTTTTTCTTCATGATAAATATGTCCTTATCATTTTTCACTTCATCATAATACCAAGCAAAATAATCACATCCATTTTTAGCATACCTCTGAGTGAATATACAAAATCGTTAAACAGAAACAACTGAGAGTGGACATCAAAAACATTGACAGTTCATACCTTATAGTGTGGGCATTCCCTAAATTGCTTCCCGAAATAATTGATTATAGTTGTCCTTCTAAGCACAACCAAGTTTTCACAGAAACAACTAGGACCCCATTGCTTCTTTGAAGAAGATGAATAACCCCTGGATTCTAAAATGTTACTCTCTTCTTCATCAATTCCATAATCTTTTGGAAACGGGTACAAATTTGAAGACTTCATACTTTTACTTCGGTTCTGGATCTGGAGATGCCCTAATTCATACTATGAATTAAACCTTAAAACGTAAAGTTGAAGAAAAAACATTTAATTAGAATTGTTGTATTTGATGGGGTTGTAGAAGAAGAATGTTGCAGAAACATTTATATGGATTCCGAATGGCTCAATTATTTTATAAAGGTGGTCTTACATGGCAGTTGACTAGGGCAAAATGTTAAAAAAACTCACGGCATTTAAGCCAAATAGTTAAGAAAAATAAATTTGAAACATCTATTATTTGTTTTTAAAATTAAGAAACTAAAATAAAACCCTTCAAACAATACCGACTAAAAAAATAAACAAAATACTCTTTTTGGTTGTGTAAATTTTCCTCAAAATTTATTTTGGTCCCTTAAAATGTTTATATTGGTCTTTAACTCTTCAAAATATTTCATTGTAGTCCTTTTAGTCTAATTAGCGACGAATTTAGCGGTCGATTTCTGAGTTTTTTCACCGCTAATTAGACACAAAAAAAAAAGACTAAAATAAAATATTTTGAAGAGTTGAAGGATCAATATAAAATATTTTTAAATTAAGAGACCAAAATAAACTTTAAAATAAACTTATGAGAAAAAAAAAAATATTTTGCCAATAAAAATATTAAACCTTTAAATAATAAAAAACCAATTCAAACTAAATCATATAAAATTAAATGATATCGGCTTCTTTAAACTAGTCATCTAAAACAGAACCAAACTTCTTATAATTTTATCTTTTTGTAGCGTTAAAAGAAAACAAAAGTTAGTGTGATTGTAACTTTGATCTTAAAAAAAGTGACCGTCTAATATATTTTCAAAAAAAATTGGCTCCTTAATAAATATATATCTATCCTTAACATTGCTGTTGCATAGTGTGGTTCACTTCACTTTTCAACTCACCGACTTCGTTTCTCATCAAGGTACACAAACTTTAGATCTCATTTCTTTATTCGTTTCCATTCAGATCTGCACCATGAGCCACCCAATTACACTTGTTTGTCTTCATAATTGTTTATGTTTCATTTGTTGTTTTATACTTTACCATGATATTGTTTCTAATTAACTCATGATGTTGCTTTTTGTTTTGATTTACTTCAATGTCTGTTTGGATTAGTTTTTGTTTATTATTTTAATTGTGGGGTTTAGTTTCTTTCTTTTTTCAGATTAGATTTGTTAGTTTTTTATTCAGTTTGCAGTGATGTTTTGAAATGGGTGGGGTGGGGTTTGGGGTTTTTTTAAATTGGATTTTAGGATTAATATTGTTGCATGCTTAAATTGTCTAAAGTTGTGGATCTGGAGGTTTCGAATTCGAATCCTGACCGGAACAATTATTGATCAAACTTTACTTTCTCTAGTTGTTGCTTTCTGTTGAGTTCTTCTGAACGCGGCTCTTGGTTGGTTTTGTTTCTACTTTTAAGAAAATGTGATGTTAATTATTCGAATGCTGGATGTTAATTTTCTCAGAAAATGTGATGTTGCTATGTAGGTTTTGCCACACAAGCTTTGAAAATGGGTCGTGGTGTGAGTAGTGGTGGTGGTCAGAGTTCTCTGGGTTATCTCTTTGGTACCGGAGAGCCTACCAACAATGCTCAACGTGCAACTAATCAAGTTGAACCTTCAAGTGGCGGGCGTTTGCAAAATGCTACTGTTTCTCCACCAGCTACTATTGCTTCACTAGCTGGCGTTGCTTCACCCGTTAGGGCTGCTTCACCACCGATCGATAAGGAAACTCCAGCCGGTATTCCTGGGAGTCTCAAGAACAATTACCATCGGGCCGATGGACAAAACTGTGGCAACTTCCTCACTGTATGCCCCTATCAACTAACTTCCTATTTTCTTTTGCATGAATCATGAATGCAATATCTTGATATTTTAACCACTAGTGATAAAATGGTTTCCTTTTGGTTGCAGGATCGACCCTCGACCAAAGTTCACGCTGCCCCGGGTGGTGGATCTTCCTTAGATTATCTCTTTGGCGGTCCAGCTCCAAGTAGTAAATAATTTACCACTGTGACAGTAAAATAATGTTTATCATTCAAACCTACCGGTGTAAAGTAGATGTTATTGTTGCTTTATGTTTAGACCAGTGGATCTGTTTCTTGTGCAATGCAAGTGAACCTTTGACAGTGTTGGAGTGGCTTAATGGAACTAAGCTGTTTCGTTGGCCCTTTGTGCAATTGTGTTGGTTTCTGTTAAGGAATTTATATTGTATGTATGAGCTTTAGTAGCTCAGAATTATTCTGTTATCTTTATGTGTGTTGATATCATAATATTAACTCTGTTTCAATCAATTATCATTTTGCCATGTTGCATGTTTTGCAATCTAATATATCTTTCTAATTTCAAGAAAAAGAATTTATGTGATCTTGCATGAAATTTTAACTATTAGTAGTTGCCAGTTAAATTGAATGAGTGAAAAAAAAATCACTTTCTTTTGCAATTTGGAATAAGATATGGATCATCCTTGAGAACAAAAAACTGTAGTATAGATCCTTTGTGTGTCAATCAATTTACTTAGACCATCTCCAATGGTAGTTCCTTCTAATAAGTTCTCCACCTAGACATGCTACATCATAGTACCATTGCATTGCAATGCAACTATGAAAAAATTGTGGTACCCAATCAAATTAGTTTATGAGGTAAAGTTGTGGGCCCAATAATAACTTTTTAGAATTATACAATTAAAATAAAAATTATAAAAATTATTTTAAGATGATGTGGCTAGTGGGACCCATAAAGAACCCAAAAATAGATTGCACCATTGGAGATGCTCTTATGGTGCTTCTATGATACTCGAAAATCATTGAGTATTACGAGAACTGGTGCAGTATAGAAGTATTTAGAAAAGCTGACTGCCGACTGCCGACTGCGTAAGTATTATGAACTGGCTGCAACAGTACCTAGCATAACTAACCTCCTAGATTTTAGGAACTATCTATTTTCTAGTAGTTAGTTACTTAGTTAGTAGTGAGTCTATAAATAGACTACATTATACAAGTCATTAAAATTCAAAGCAGATGTGTTAGTATACATATACATAATGTATTATACTCATAGCATAAAATAGGTTAGCAAATAGAAAAGTGCCACGTATAGCTTCAATTAACCACATAGTTAGCTATGTTATCTTGTATATATAAGCTATCTTGTAATATCTTCACAATTCAATCAAAGAGAATTTTGTTACTCCTAACAGTTTCCTAACTGTTTTCTATCCATGGAAGATTCTGTTTTCTTCTTCTTCTCTAATTCTCTTGCTGAATTCATCACCATTAACATGGTATCAGAGCTATAATGCTCTGGTAGCCATCGTTGTTTCTTCTTTTTCTATTGCGATTGCTTATCCTCTGCATTCCTTTCATTTCATCTTCTTTGCTTCGCAATCTTTCTCTTTCTTTACCTCCATTGATGGCTTTCCAGAGCTTCGGTGATTTCTCCACAAACTCAACGAATCCATACTACTTGCATCCGAATGAGAATCCGACGCTTGTTCTTGTTACGCTGTTGCTCGATGAGAAGAATTATCATTCTTGGGCAAGATCAATGCATATTGCTTTGATTTCAAAGAATAAAGAACGCTTCATAGATGGCACGCTCACCAAACCTCCGGTTTCAAATCCGATGTACGCACCGTGGATTCAATGCAATACAATGGTTTTGGCTTGGATTCACCGCTCTATTTCTGAATCCATTGCAAAATCCGTTTTGTGGATTGATAGCACATCTGGTTTATGGAGAAATCTACAAATCCGCTTCTCTCATGGTGATATCTTTCGAATCTCAGATATTCAAGAGAATTTGTACAAATTTCGACAAGGTAATCTTGACGTTTCTAACTACTTTACGCAAATGAAAGTTATGTGGGATGAATTGGAAATGTATCGTCCTATTGCGGCCTGTTCTTGCGTCATTCCTTGCTATTGTGGTGCTCTTGCATCAATTCGCAAATATCGCGAACGGGATTATGTTATCCGTTTTCTCAAGGGCTTGAATGAGAAGTTTACTCATTCCAAATCTCAAATAATGATGATGAATCCCCTTTCGGATATTGATAAAGTTTTCTCTCTCGTAATACAACGAGAAAGGGAATTGAATAATTCACAATCTGTGAATGTTCCTACCAGCAACAGCAATGAGGAATCTTCAGCATTTCAGTTCAATTCTTCAGGCAGCAACAATGGCAAATCTGGAAACACTCACTTCAAAGGCAAATCTGGTGGTTATTGTGGAGCAAAGGGACATAATAGGGTCTGCACTCACTGTGGCAGGACCAATCACACCATTGAGACATGTTTTCTCAAACATGGATATCCTCCAGGATTTAAGAGCAAAGGTAAATCTCCTAACTCAGCTTCTCAATCTCAGTCTGTTGCCTCTGTTGAAACAGGTCAGGAATCATCACAGCAGAGTTCATCTCAATCCTTGTTTGGATTTACTCAAGAGCAATACTAAAACATCCTAGAATTACTTCAACAGTCCAAGACCAATGCCAAAGCCAATTCCATAACAACCTCCCCCTATGTCCTAAACTCACATTCTCATACTGATAATGGTAAGAATCCACATCTCTGGATTCTTGATACAGGTGCCACTGACCATATAGCCTTTGATATAACAAAATTTAGTTCATACAAATCTATTATACCTAATCATGTTAGCTTGCCCGATGGATCACATGTGACTGCATCTGTTTCTGGTAGTCTAGCCATTTTACCTGCATTAACTCTCCATAATGTCTTGCATATTCCTAGCTTCAATGTTAATCTACTCTCCATTGCAAAATTAGTTCATAGCAATGATTGTTCTGTACATTTTACGAATGATTCTTGCCAAATTGTGCAGAATCATTCCAAGGCAATGATTGGTACAGCTAAGCTGCAAAGAGGCCTTTATGTTCTTGATTCATCCAACCATACTCTTACTTTTCATTCTTATGTTAATAAACCTTGTAACTTGTGGCATCTTAGATTGGGCCACATATCTGATATAGGCTTACAACAAGTTTCAAAAAAATTTCCTTTCATTTCTTCCAAATGTACTAGTGATATACCTTGTGATTCATGTCACTTTAGTAAGCAGAAAAAACTTCCTTTTCCTAATAGTGTGACTAAGTCTCATGCTCCTTTTGAAATGCTTCATGCTGATATATGGGGCCCTTTCTCTACCATTTCCATGTTGGGTCATAAATATTTTTTAACACTTATTGATGATTATAGTAGGTACACTTGGACAATATTTCTTAAAACCAAAGATCAAACTAAAAATAGCATCATTCAATTTGTTGCATACATTGAAAACCATTTTCACACAACCTTGAAAAACTTTATATCAGATAACGGCACAAAGTTTCTTACTTTACCTGAATTCTTTTTGTCAAAAGGTATTATTCATCAAAAGTCTTGTGTTGAAACTCCCCAACAAAATGGGGTAGTAGAAAGAAAACATCAGCATATATTGAATGTAGCTAGATCTTTATTTTTTCATTCAAACATCCCCATTAACATGTGGAATTTTTGTGTCCAACATGCCATAGACATCATTAACAGGCTGCCAACTCCTATCCTAAAACTCAAGTGTCCTTATGAACTTCTATTCAAACAACCTCCCTCATTAATCCATCTTAAAGTCTTTGGTTGCCTAAGCTATGCTGCTACCAATCAGTCCCATAGAACAAAATTTGACTCACGAGCTAGGAAAACTGTGTTTATAGGCTTTAAGGATGGAACAAAAGGCTATATCCTCTATGATCTCCAACATCACAATATCTTTGTGTCTAGACATGTTATCTTTTATGAACATTGCTTTCCTTTTCAACCTGCCAAGTCAAATTTAAGTTCCCAGGCTCATACATCTCATACTCCTATCTATGATGATGATTCAAATGTTTCACATCTTTATCCTAAATCTACTGATATGTCCACTCCTTTTGACAATAGTACACCCTCTACTAGCTCTCAGCAACAGTCTATTGGTAATGATCTTGAAAATAATGTTGTAAGTTCCCCAAGACAACCTACTGATACCAGACTGGACCCCTCACCATCCACTTCTGTCCCTTTTTATCCTATGGATAGTCCTAACTCTGTATCTTCTACCAATTGTCTTGTCCCATCCAACACTTCCAATTCACCTTTATTGTCTACTTCATTTGACAGCCTGCATACCACACAAAACTCTAACCATAGCATACCTCTTATATCCCCTGGTCTTAATGAAGTTCCTCTCAGTCCTTTATCATTTAATGTTCCTACTAGGCAATCTACCAGAACTTCTAACCCACATAGCTACCTTACAGACTACCATTGTTACAATATATCCAATACCAATCCAAAGTCCAATGCTCATAATCCAAATATTGCCTATCCTCTATCTTCCTTCATTTCATATGATAGACGTGCTCCCTCTTACATACGCTACTGTTATACCATATCCTCTAATCCTGAACCTACCACATACAAACAAGCCATTAAACATGACTGTTGGATTAAAGCCATGGATGTTGAGTTAAAAGTTCTTGCAGAGAACCATACTTGGATTGTGATGGACTTACCTGCTGGGAAAACTCCTATTGGATGCTGCTGGGTTTACAAAGTCAAGCATAGGGCTGATGGATCCATTGAAAGATATAAAGCCAGGTTAGTAGCCAAGGGCTACACTCAGATGGAAGGTATAGATTACTCTGATACATTCTCTCCTGTTGCCAAACTCACCACTGTTAGAGTTTTACTCTCTCTTGTAGCCATTAAGGGATGGCACTTAGAACAGTTGGATGTAAACAATGCGTTTTTACATGGAGATTTGCATGAAGAGGTATATATGACTCTTCCTCCTGGTTTACATACTGATTCCCCATCAAAAGTTTGTAGGCTGCAAAAATCATTGTATGGCTTAAAGCAAGCCAGTCGACAATGGTACTCAAAATTATCCACATTTCTTATTTCTCTTGGTTACCATCAATCCAAAGCTGACTACTCCTTATATGTTAAGAGTGAGGCACGACATTTCACTGCCCTATTGGTTTATGTCGATGATATTGTTCTAGCAGGGAATTCTTTAGTTGAGATTAAACAGGTTAAACACCTCTTGGATCAACAGTTCAGAATTAAAAACCTTGGGCAGTTGAGATATTTCTTGGGTTTTGAAATAGCTATGTCACAACAAGGCATTTTTTTGAATTAAAGGAAGTACACCCTTGAACTTCTCCAAGATGTTGGTGTCCTAGCTGCCAAACCATCTTCTGTGCCTTTTGACCCTAACATCAAACTCTCTATTGATGAATGTGCTCTACTGGATGATCCATCTTCTTTCAGGAGGTTGATTCGTAGACTCATCTATTTGACCAATTCAAGACCGGACATTTCCTTTGTTGTGCAGCACTTGAGTCAGTTTATGTCTCAACCCCGTGTGCCTCACTTTCAGGTTGCAGCTCGTGTCTTGCGATACTTAAAATCTGTTCCTGCTACTGGTTTATTATTTTCTGCTTTTAGTCCTTTAAAGTTGCTAGGTTTTGCAGATTCAGATTGGGCACGATGCCCTGATACAAGGAAGTCCATAACTGGCTATTGTGTAATGTTAGGAGATTCACTTTTGTGCTGGAAATCCAAGAAACAACATACTGTGTCTCGATCGTCCACTAAAGCTGAATAGAGAGCGTTGGCTTCCATTACTTGTGAACTTCAATGGTTGCAGTATTTGTTTCGTGACTTTCTCATTGAATTCACTCAACCTGCTTCTGTATACTGTGATAACAAATCTGCCATTTACTTGGCTCACAATCCTACCTTTCATGAACGTAGCAAGCATATTGAGTTAGATTGTCATGTTGTTCGTGAGAAGATTCAATCCAAACTCATTCACTTGCTTCCTATCTCTTCTTATAATCAATTGGCTGGTATGTTGACAAAACCTCTCCACTCACCTGCCTTGAAGACTTCTTTGATCAAGTTGGGACTTTATGATATACATAGTCCAACTTGAGGGGGGTTGTTAGTATACATATACATAATGTATTATACTCATAGCATAGAATAGGTTAGCAAATAGAAAAGTGCCACGTATAGCTTCAATTAACCACATAGTTAGCTATCTTATCTTGTATATATAAGTTATCTTGTAATATCTTCACAATTCAATCAAAGAGAATTCTGTTACTCCTAACTGTTTCCTAACTGTTTTCTGTCCATGGAAGATTCTGTTTTTTTCTTCTTCTCTAATTCTCTTGCTGAATTCATCACCATTAACAAGATGATATAAAAATTTTAATTGAGATTTCTCTTAACAATTATAAAATTAATAAAACTGAAATTTTAATATGGTGTTAGTAGATAGGCCCTTTGTTTTTCAGGCTGATGATCTTCAATCACTCATCTTTTTCGATAAGTAAACACTCAATCATTCATCTTCTTCGATAAGTAAACACTTTGACTTGTATAAAAGTACATAATGTGTGAAATTTTTATGCTGGTAGGGATGACCAGATAATTTAGGGATCTTTTGTGGTTAAGAACTTGCTTATGATGGTGAAAAATCTTGTTCAATGGTATTTTTGGTTATGAAAAACCTCTCTATTCTTAGTGGTGTTTCGTGTGTATTTGAGTTCTCTTGCCTTATGCTAGGGTTGAGGTATTTATAGAGGCTCGTGAGTTTGGAGTTAAGGTTTCTCCGAAATGATAATCGCACACTTAGTCATAGTAATTGAACGTTGAATCCCCACCTCTCAAATTAAAGCAATGATTAATTAAAATAAAATAGATATTGTGTTGATAGTGACTCATGAGATAAAATAAATTATTAATTTTATTAAAATTAAAAAATAAATTATTAGTATTTTTAGTGATGATAAATAAATAAAGAGAAAAAAAAATTAACATGAAATTGAGAAAGTGTGAGAAAAATTAATGTGAAAGATATTTGAAATTTTAATCAAGAGAGATAATAGGTGAATGTAATATTTAATTGTGATTTAATTTGTGAACGTTGAAAAATGAATGCTACATGTCACTTAGAAAAAGTTAAATATATAATTGATTAGTTCAATTAGACAGATTAGTTATTTAAGGGTTAAATATACAACACATATTAACGAGATTTGATTTTAGTCCCTAGTAAAATTTTGTTTTGTAGTCTCCCATGCAATTTCCAGATTCCTTTAAGTACCTGACTGCCACATTGCAACAAAAATTCTCTCAAGCTGCCTACGTGGGAGTTCACGTAGAATTTTTTGATTTTTTTTAAAATTATAAAAAAAATTAATAATTTTTTTAATTTTTTTTTAAAAATTTTATTATTGTTTTTATTATAAGGGGATATATCAAAATTCGCTAACATTACATGAGGTAAATTATAAAAACAGTAATAAAATAATTAAACTTTTTTCCTTTTAAAATAAAAAATTCCACGTTAAAATTAATAAAAAAAATAAAAGAATATACCATGTGGACTTTCACGTAGGCAGCTAGAGAGAATCTTTGCTTCAATGTGGCAGTCAGAGCTTGAAGGAATTTGGAAATTGCAAGGGGATTACAAAAAAACTTTACGAGGAGCTAAAGCAAATCTTGATAATATTACATGTGGATGTATATTTAACCCTTTATTTAATTAATCAAATATGAATTAATTATTAATTATTATGTTATGGTCAATATTATTAAACACTAATTATTGATGAATTATTGTAAGACACTTCTATGAGGTTAGTTAAAGTATTATTTTAGATATTTTGTGATATATTATATAATTGCATATAAGGAAGAATTCGTTTCTAATACTGTGTAATACATGTACTTCTTTGAAAATAATAAAATGTGCTTATTATTTTTCTATAACATTATGAAAATTAAAACTCTCTATTTGATATCATAAATTGATTTTTTTGTTGTATATTTTTTTTTTGAAGCAAATAGAGTATATATTACCACAAAAACAGTTATTTACAGAGGGTGATCCAAAGATCCAACCTAGCAAAGAAACTAATTACATCATCAAGTGAGCCACATGGTCTCTAAATTTCTTAGACAACCAGCACCTATAGACAATACTATCAATGATACTATTAACTATATTAGTATTAGGATCTTTGCCAAATACAATATTGTTTCTTCTATACCATATACCGTATACCGTTTCAGAAAAAGCCATTCTCAGCAGGCTGACCCTCCACCCTTTTTTATTGGACTACTTAACAATCCATCTCAACTCATCCGACCATGGGAGAGGACTATGATTGTTCTCAATCCACTGCAGAATTTGACACCAAACCTCACGGTTTTCCCTGCAATCAAAGAAGAGATGAGCAATAGACTCATCAGCTACCTTACAGATGCTACAAATGCTATCAGTTATCAAGTTGAACCGCCTAAGCCTATCCTTTGTTGCAAGTTTTTCATGACATAGCATCCAAGTGATAAACTTAGCCCTTGGTCTAGCCATGTTTCTATTGAAAATGTTCCTCCAGTCAACCACATTATCATGTTCAGTAAGGGCATCATACATAAGTTTCATATTGAACCTGTTGTGTGTCAGCATTCTATCCCACAGTTGCTGGTGCTTCTGTACCTCATCCCTTGTTTCCATAATTCTCTTAATAACCCAAGAACAGTTCAGACTAAGTTTAGCTTCCATAACAGTGGTATTTTTCAGGTAGTACATATGGATCCACTTGACCCATAAGTTGTCAGTTTTCCTACAGAGATTCCATAGGCATTTGATCATGGCAATGTTGTTCCAAGTGTGGAGATCCAGAATTCCTTGTCCCCCCTGTGCTATAGGTCTACAAAGTGTCTTCCAAGCCACAGGGCTTTTCCTGCCAGCATTAATACTACCATGCCAGACAAACATTCTACACATGCTATTGATTTTCTTGATAACAAAAATAGGGATAGGCAGGCACTGCATCCAGTACTGAGTTATTGACAAAATCACACTTTTGACAAGTAAGATTCTACCAGCATAACTAAGAAGCCTAGATGTCCAATGGGTGATCCTAGCCATAATTTTATCTATTAAAGGCATATAGTGATTGATATTTAATCTCTTACTAGTGATAGGAATACCAAGGTACCTCATTGGCAGCAACCCCTCAGTGAACCCAGTTGCCCCTATCAGCTGCTCCTTGCCTCTACTATCCATGCCTCCACAGAAAACCTTGCATTTTCTTGGATTAACTACCAGCCCAGTAGAATCAGAGAAGGTTTGAACAGTCTGTAAGAGCATATGAACTGAGCTAATATCTCCCCTGCAGAAAAGAAGAATATCATCAGCAAAAGTGAGGTTGGTTAGACCAACCTTCTCACATTTAAAATGGAACTTGAAATTCTGGTCAGCCTGCATCTTCTTCAAAAGTCTGTCAAAGTACTCCATCATTATCACAAATAGCAAGGGGGAGATGGGGTCCCCTTGCCTCAGCCCTCTTCTTGCCTCCATACTATCACTTGTGTGCCCATTAATGTTGAACTCATATGAGACATTAGTAACAGCCACTTTGATCCAATGGATGAACATGTGAGGCATTCCAATTTCCTGCAAGACAGTGCCAAGTGCATTCCAATCTACCATATCATATGCTTTTTGTAGGTCCAATTGAAGCATACACCTAGGAGGTCCACCTTTCCTAGTATACCCTTTCAGCAATTCAAAAGCCATCATAATGTGGTTATGAACAACTTGCCCAGGTATGAATGCTGATTGATTAAGACTAATGACACTAGGCAGCACAATTCCCAACCTCTTAGTCATAATCTTTGAGATAATCTTATAGATAGTTGAGCAGCCTGCAATGGGTCTATAGTCTCTAGCATGTCTGGCTTCAGCTGTTTTAGGGATGAGTGTCACACTGGTCCTTGTGAAATTTTTAAGGATTCTTCCCTGTGTGAAAAATTCTTCAATGGCTGCAGTGACATCCCTGTTTACAATGTCCCAGCAGGCCTTGAAAAACTTGGAGCCATAACCATCAACCCCTGGTGATTTTAAATCTCCAATACCACTAAGTGCCTCCTTGATCTCCTTAGTAGTAACTTTGCTCACCAAAAAACTGCACTGAGTCATATTCAGTTGTTTGCCCTTTCTCATAGCATCAATATGAACATGAGTGGTTCTATGATTTGCAGTGCCCATCAAACCCCTGTACAGCCCTATGAATTCAGCTTCAATATCTTTTTGGTCAGTAATAATACTACCATCCTCTCTCTGTAAGAATTGGATACTCTTGTTATTACTTCTGGACTTAAGATAAGCATGAAAATAGGCCTTGTTTTCATCCCCCATCTTTATCCAATCAATCTTGGTTCTCTGCATAAGGCTCATTGCTAACATATCATTACAAGTGATAAGCTCCTCAGTATGAACTTTAACTCTCTCAATAATGTCAGCATCCATCTGATTACTTCTTAACTCCTCCTGAGCCTTCTCCAGGTTAGCTCTGGAGGAATCAATCCTCTTCTGCAGATCAGACACAGGTTTATTGAGGGCTCTAAGCACAGGTTGCAACCTCATTAGTTTCTTCCACAAAATTTCCATGGGCTTACCATTCATAGGTTTACTCCAATTCTCCTTCACTGCATCCTGAAACCCTTCAATATTAATCCAGCTATTATTAAATCTGAAAGGCCTTTTCCTCATTCTATGAGTGCCAGGGTCATTAAGATGTAAAGCTGCATGATCAGAGATGTGGGGGTTTAAGACATTCAAAACCAGGTTACCATTATCCTGAAACCACTCAGTATTTGCTATCAACCTATCAATTCTGGAATAGATCGGGTTAGCACTTTGTTTATTACTCCAAGTGAAGTGACTACCTCTACTATCCATCTCACAGAGCCCTGTACTACCCAACATATCACAATAGTCCTTATATTCAGCTTCCACTACCATGTTACCACCCATTCTATCATTGACATGAGCAACATTATTATAATCCCCAATGGCACACCAGGGGCCAGTGTATTGTCTCTGCAAATTGATCATATGTTTCCACAAAGTCTTCCTATGCTCCAACTGGTTAAAAGCATAGACTGCAGTCAACCAGAATTTAAAACCTCCCATCATGTCATATACTCCACAGTGGATGAATTGAGCTGAACTACAAACATGTCTAATATCCCACTTTGAGTTATCCCATTGGATCCATATTCTCCCATTATCATGATACTCATAATTGTCCAGAAAAGTACCTCTTAACTGAAGTTTATCTCTAACAGTCTTACAATTCTTCTTTTTTACTCTAGTCTCAATAAAGATGACAATCTCAGCCTGGAATTTAAAGAGATGGGAGCGAATCTCTCTAATTTTCCCAGTCTTGTTCAGCCCCCTAATGTTCCAAGAGATTAACATGGGCCTCTGTCAACAGCCACTAGGTGGTCATTCACAACCCCTAAGGCCTCAAACCCGTTTAAACAATCTAGAAACTGTGCAGATTCAGGAAAAAGGGTTTTCTTACCTTTGTCTCTACCAGTTTTGTGCACTGTTGTCCATTCTTTATCTTCACCTTGAACAGCATTTTCCAACTGACATTCCTTTGGTGTTGAACCTCCTACTACCTCTTGTTGTGGCTCCTTTGGGGTAGGCTCTACAGAACCAACTTGCTTTGGCTCCCCAGGCTTCGGATCCTCTGTTCTCTTCACAACAGGCTTCCATTTCTTAACTTGGGGCTTCTCACCACAGGTATGTCCAACCTTGAGGCATTTGTCACAATATTTTGGGCGCCATTCATATTCTACCACTTGTTTCAGTCTCTGACCTCTACTATGGATAGTAATCTCATCTGGCAGCTTCTTAGTGATATCCACCTCCACCAGGATACGTGCATAGGATACCCTCAACTTATTAGCAGTACACTCATCCGTCACCAACGGCGTGCCCAAGGCACTCCCTATCTTATTCAGACTAGCTGTTCCCCATAGCTGAAGGGGAAGCAGTGGGAGCTTAATCCAGATAGGAAGAGTTCGAAGCAAATCAGTCTTGAGATTGAACTCTGGGCTCCACTCCTTGATCAACACTGGCATTCCTCTTATGGAATATGGACCCTTCATCAGCACCAAATCCATATCCTCTGAGTTCTGGAATCGTAAGATGAAGTAGCCTTCATCATGATAGAACAAGTCTGGTAGTTTGACAAAATTCCACATTCTCTGCATAAAATTTTTTATCGCGTGCATACTCAAATCTTCGCCCAACACATACAAAATCAAAGCATTCTCCCAAAATTGAAGTTCCGATGTTAAATCGCCATCATCAATCTCAACTTCAATCTCACCATTGGACACCACCGGCGCAACGTATTGTAGAGATTTTCCTTTCGCTGGATTTCGATTATCACTGATTACATCCACCCATAGCCTTCGCTTCTCAGGTTCCTCCTTAGTCGCAATTAGGGTTTCAGGTGAAGGAGTTGGATTCCCTTTACCTATGCTCCCCGATGCAGTCGCGATTGAATTCACCAATTTAGTATCCTCCTTTACCAATTCATCATCTTTCTTCTCCGGTGTTGCTACCGGTTGGCTTACCGGCGGCACCGAGCTTTGCGACCCCGTCGGCACCGTCAATCGTGGACGCCCCCGAGTTCGCTTCGCTCCCATCAGAGCTTTTATCATTCAGAAGATCATTTTTTTGTTGTATATTGAACTAAATAAAATTTAATTTTATGAGTATATTTGAAATCTTATTAATTTGAGAGTTTTATTCTAAATAATTAATTTGCATAATTGCAATCTCACCTATCATGAATATAATTATACAGATTTTCCTATTTTGAATAAAATATAATCAATCTTAATTTGCATGAGTGTAACTCACCTATCGTGAGTACAGTTGTACAAATTTTGTTTACTAAAGTAATTAAAATCATTTTAATTTGAATTATAATAAATATTATATTTATTATATTTATACCCTATCAGATTTGTTATTATTAATATAATTTATTTTGTTCAATGTACTTGGGATTTATGATTATGTTAATTATGGTTCGAATGCCCTATTGATATTAGAATTTTGGTGACATAATATTTGTATATTGTTGTTATATTTCCTTTTAAAGACATGTAATATTTTAAATATTTTTTTGTTAAAATTGATTTTAATTATCTATGTATTATGTAAGTGATGGACATACTCTATCGACGTGAGGTTACTTGACATGATCATTGTGTGATACAAAAAATCATTGAATATTTGTTTAAATTTTTGATTTAATAATATAACTATTATCCTCTATCAAGTAGAAAATTTTAACATGTCAATTGTATAGAAATGAAACAAAAATTATATAATATTATTTTATAGAGACTTATATTGAGGATATTATAGTCTTATGTTATTAATAAAAATTCACGATTATTTGTGTTACATCCTTAATAATAGTTAAAATCAAGTCTCATATTTTTCCGATGCGTGTAACATAATATATTTATCAAATGTGTGCATTTATATTTGTGAGTTTTGAGTGAGTACTTAAGATGTTGTATATAATCCTATATTTAGAATTACAGAAATTTGATCTCATTCAAATGATGATAAACCTTTTATATGACCATCACACTCTTTCATATGAAATTATATCTATAATGATATATTTTGTTTACGTATAAAATATGTGGTTGAGTTTGTTAAACTTTAATGATGTATCAAAGCTTAAGGGTCTGTTTGGTTTGGGGTAAATGGAAATGAGGGGATGAAGAGAATATTTAATAGTTTGTATGTTTGGTTCAAATTTTAAGAGGGGAGAGGGAGATAGATGGAGGGGAATAAAATCTCTCCTGAGCCACTTTTTGCTTCCCCCTTATTCGAGGGGATTTGGAGGAGAGATGAGGTGTTCCATTTTAATTATAATTATATTTACATATTTACCCTTATTTATTTATTTAAATATAAATTTAACTTATTAAAATGTTAAAAGTTTTATTTTGAATTTTTTTAATCTTTTTTTTATTTATTTTTATATTTCTTGTATTTTTATATCTTCATCTTATTATCATTATATTCGTTTAAATTATTTTATTTATTTTTTATATTTTAATGTTTTTTTTAATTATCGTAATATTTTTGTTTTTAATAATTTTTGACAGATTTTATTGTATTCGATAATTTTTTGAAAACTACATATTATAATCGTTACGCTTTTATAAAATCTTTCATTATGTTCTTTGATTGAACACTTATTTTCGTCAATAAATATTACGAGTCTTTTAGTAATTACAAGGATCAAAAAGTAAATTAATTTTAAAATACCCCCATTGTGAACCAAACATATTTTTAAATAAAATTCTCCCATCCTCTTTCATATTTTGAACCAAACATATATGTAATTAAAATCTCTCCCCTCCCTTCCCCTCACCCCCCTTCCCCTTGATAAAAATCCCTCCTCTCTCTTCCCCTCGATTGAACCAAGTAGACCCTAAATCTCAAGTTGTCTAATTCTTTAGCTTTTCACCTGTCGACTTAGTTTCTTGTAGGCACCTAAAAATGATCTTCCTCATAAGTGTAGTGTCCACTATTTCCACAGACTTACGAGTAAGCGTGTGCATATATTTATGAACCAAAACAAATTCTACTTTTATAGACTAACTTATTTACCCGCACTCGTTCACAAAAATGCGAGAACCCTTGTTTATATTTCACTGCGTCTAGACGATAATGCAACGACCGTGCTCTTTTGATAATATACTCGAATTATACAACGGTTGCTTATGGGCAAGAACCTAACTAGGGGTGTTCGCGGTGCGGTTTGAGAGGTCTTGACATAAAAATCATCCGAACCGCAAGAGGAAAAAGTGTGTGGTTCGGTTTGATTCGGTTGGCTTTTAGAAATAAAATCGAACCAAACCAAACCAAATCAAACCAATGCGGTTTGGATTGGTTCGGTTGGTTCGGTTTTTTTACAAAAATTTATTGAGCCATACATACACATATTGATGACAACATAACTTTGTATTTAATCTTTTATGCGTTATCAAATAACAGCAAAATTCATCATATTTGGATAACAATTTTCCATTTAATATACAAAAATAATATTAGATAAAAGTGGAATAAAAACATAAAATAGTAGCATAAAATAATATGAAAAAACATTATGATGAAATAGAAAAAAAGAGGAGATGAAATATTAGAGAAGATGGAAAAGAAATAGCATAAGATATGCGATTAGATAAGAAGAGGAACATTAAAAACATAATTGGAAAAGAGAAC
The DNA here is from genome assembly GCF_029867415.1 of Vicia villosa. Taxonomy (NCBI): domain Eukaryota; kingdom Viridiplantae; phylum Streptophyta; class Magnoliopsida; order Fabales; family Fabaceae; genus Vicia; species Vicia villosa. The sequence goes on from NC_081181.1 coordinate 167,458,652, forward strand.
AGTAGAATAAAAATAATAAGATGAAAAAGAAAGAACTTGAGATGAAAGACTAGAAAAGAATATGTGATATGTATTTGAAAAAGAAGATGAGAAGAAGGTGCAATACCACTAGGAGAGATTTGAGAAGACTTAAACTGAAATCTTAAGTGTGAGGAACAGAAAGTCATTCGTAATTGTAAGGCCAATGCATAATAGGTTTGAGTTTGGGTTGAATATAAGTTAATTGAAGTTTGAGAGGTTGTAATATAATGCGGTTTGGTTTGTAAAATACAAACCGCAAATCAAACCGAACCGTGCGGTTTGTTAAAAACGGCCCAAACACATTCAAACCAAATACAATTTTGTGCGGCTTCAATTTGGTTTGATTCGATTTTGCGATTTTCTTATCAAAGTTTGATACCGACTATGTATAAAAATGTATAAAAGTGAAAGTACATAGACTAGATTAATGAATTAATACAAATAATATAAAAGGATTAGAGCATCATTACAAACAATAAAAAAAGTTAATTATGGTTCATTTGTAAATTTTAAAAGTTACGAGACTTAATTGAAAAAAAAAACTACAAAAATTTAATCAAATAATTTTGACAAAATTTAAAAAATTCAATTACAAATTATTTAAATCAGGGGGCTTTTTAAGAATTTCAAATAGTTTAGTATGCAATAGTAATATTTTCTATTTACTCCTAATGTTGTAACTATTCTTACTTTTAGCAAAGCTTAAATAACCAGAAAGAATAATAGCTAGGGTTTTCTGTCACTGTAACTCACTGAGTGTATAATTCGTGTGCCGTGCGAGATTGTTAGGGTTTCGAATCTCGCCGCACATACCATGACTACGGTGGTTCCAACCTCAGAAGAAGATGCCGCTCTTTCCGTCGTCCGATTTGCTTCCGAGCTAGCCTGGGCTGATGCTGGTCCCGAGGTAATTCCTCATCGATCCCAACACCGTCTTTTTCCTTCTTGTTGGCTCTGATTATGAAAATCCGTATAAAGAAGAGCAATGTTTTGGAGTTTTTTTTAATTCGTTTTTTTTTTGTGTTAGATTGAATGTATATGTATTCACTGTGTTCTGTATGCGTGAAATCGAGAAATGTGTCGATGCTCTATTGTTGTGGCTTAGGGAATAATGAAACAGGAAATTTTAGATTAGTTTTTCTCTCCATTTTTTGTGTTTCTGCTCTGTAGGATCATTTATCATGGATTTATGGTATTTGTGAGGAGATGATTATGTTTTTGCTTTGATTTAGTGTTTATATGATATGTTAATTTATTACTACTATCTCGGTCTGTTAGGTTGCTGAGCCGCAAGTTAGCAGACTCTGCATGGAGGCTGAAGAATTCATTGTTATGGGAAAGTGGTTGGAGCTAGCATCATTGATGATTACTTCTGCTGAATTGATTTTCTCAAAGGTTTCTGAGAAAGGTAGAATGATCTTTTTCTGGGTAAATACTCTTTAAATATAATCATGAGGTATAACTTTTGCCATTTGTAAATTTGCGTTGGATTCCTCATGCATTTTAGTCTCATCTTTTTTCTTTTGATGAAAATGCTGAATCCTTTATGGTGTACTTTGTGAATATGTATGTTGTACTATCATTTGATTTTTTTTTTCCGGGTTTAGTATTCTAGTTGTACTTCTGATAGTTTTGTTGAATTCAGCATTGCTTAATATTTTATTTTCTTGGTCCTTTTGCTTTATGCTGTTGCATCTGCGACTTTTGTTGGGTAGTTTGCTGTTTACTTTTTAGTTTGGAATCTAATTTTATTTTACCCTGAAAATGGGTTGGCATAATAATATGGGCGGTGAATGTTCTGGGTAAAATTTGCCTGTGTTAACAAAGATCTTTTATTTTCTATGCCAGACGTAGAGTCCATCTTCACTATTATCTGCAATCTTGTTACGAAGACTGAGAATCCAGATGAAGTGATGGAGATTGTTAAAGTTATAACTGCAAAATTAGTTCAGCAGCCCAATGAGAAACCTGCAGTGAGATTGAAAATGTAATATTACTTCCTACTTGGTTTTGAAATTTTGGTAAAGCATGTTACTGGGACTACTTAAATTTATTAATTTAATATGTTTTTCTTTTTGTAGTTTGATCAATCTGTATAATCTATTGGAGACTACATACTGCCAGTTTTATGTCTACCTGAAGGCATTGAATTTAGCTGTTGATGGAAAAGTCACGGAATACATCATTCCTTCATTCAAAAAGATTGATAGCTTCTTGAAAGAGTGGAAAATTGAGGTACCAGAGCAGAGAGAACTCTTTCTCGCCATCTCTAATGTTTTGAGGGAAAACAAAAGGTACTGCAGAAGTTTATTCCCTTTATCGTCAATTTAGAATATTTCTTTTTACTTCTCTTTGGATTAGAAAAATAACTGAAGTCTCCTTTCGTCAATGTCACAATCAATTGGGTCAATAGTCCTCCATCCGTACCACTATCTCTGTTTTTTTAATGTAATAAAAGTTAATTAGCGTTTCATTTTTATCTCAGCATGTCAAAGGATTCCTTCAAGTTCCTGACCAGTTATCTGGCTACTTTTTCTGGAGAAGATGAACATGTTTTGAGCGAAGCCAAGGAGGAAGCTGTGCGTGCAATTGTTGATTTTGTCAGGGCACCTGATGTATTTCAGGTAACTTGTGTTGTAATGGGGTTTAAACTCTCTTGGGTGAATTAATGAGGTTTAAACAACATGAACTTATTGTTTCGGGGTGCTAAATTTGATCATACTTGCTGTTGGAAAAAGTAATATCTTCTCATTAAGCGACAAGGTCACTTTCACGTTATCTGCCCTGTAGTTTAGAACTTCTGTTTTCCTTTTTATGATGTTTGTTCCCGAGATTCCGAATCCGTAACCAGCAAACTTGATTGCCTCATTGAATCAGTGTCTTTGCCAGAAATTGTAAAACCTTAGAATATCTTATTCGTGTTTTGCTTGCAACTTCTCGGTTGCCAAACCAATATAAAACGATTGCAATTCTCACAGACAATTGCAACTCTCCCAGATAGCCCCTTCCTCCTTGTCTTGTCTCTCCTCTGCGAAACATCTTCACCTGTTCTCCCTTATGTAGCCTCTTCTTTCTGTGGTCTCAGTCTATGCTACTCAAACCTCTTCCTCTCTTCTGTGACTCCACTGTGCAACAACATTGAAAGAATTATGACTTACTTACCAATTTCCTTTGACACTCTAGAGTGAGGTCACAAAAGAGACTAGGAGTGGTGTACCACATGCCATGATGCTATGGCCTCACTTGTAATAGACTGCTCACTTCGCTGCTTTATTTTATGATCCAGGAGAAAACAAATATTGTGAAATGTTCATATTTGCTAAAATATCTGTTATATTTGGCGAGAGGCAAATGGGGAAATATCTATTATAAGACCCAGGAGAAAACAAATATTGAGAAATGTTAATAATTGTGACAATTTCTGTTATAATCGGTTAGAGGCAAATGGGAAAATACTTGTTATAAATCAAATATATAATAATGTAACTTTTTCTAATGAACAATATTTATTATTAGTATTATTTTGATTCTGTAAGAAAAATTTCAAGTTTGACTGCCTTGCTTAGATGTCGAAGTCTGCTATTTCATATAAGTATATTCCAATGTTGAATACTGTCCAGAGCATTCATAAAGTTGTATTTTGATTTCCACGTAGTGTGATTTACTGGACATGCCTGCTGTTGGGCAACTGGAGAAGGATTCCAAATATGCTTTGCTATATCAGCTTCTCAAGATTTTTCTTACTCAGAGACTTGATTCATACTTGGAATTTCACACTGCAAATTCATCCTTATTGAAAGACCATGGTAAATATTGTTCATGCAAAATTGATTGTCATTAATGTTTGCATATCTTTCTTCCACTTTGTGTTTCTATCTAAATGTTTTGATGAAATAATGTTTAGGCCTTGTGCATGAAGAATGCATAGCAAAAATGAGATTGTTGTCATTGGTTGATCTCAGCTCTGATGGATCTGGCCAAATTCCATATGAACTTATTAGGGACACACTTCAGGTAAATTTGAGTTTACTTTATATGTTTTGTATTTTCATTTTTCCTAGCATAATTCAAACCTTGCAACTCCTTTTCAGATCAATGACGATGAAGTTGAAATATGGGTGTTTAAAGCAATAAGTGCTAAGCTAATTGACTGCAAGATGGACCAAATGAATCAACTTGTAATTGTTAGGTATGTTGTATCTGAACTTTAGATTTTTGTACTGGCTATTGGGCATGTTTACATGCACCTGATTTCTGTAGCTATTTTTCATTACTTTGATTCTAGTTTTAAAATACTAATCACTATTTAATGCAAGTGTTGTTACGTGCAGTCATCATACTGACCGGGTGTTTGGTCAGCATCAATGGCAAACACTGAGAACAAAGCTAGTGAATTGGAGGGTAAATAAATTTCCATATATAATTTTCATTGTTATAAATTTGATGTTTTATTTGATGAAGGGGTTTATATTTGAAAAATAAATTTTACCATATTAAACAATAAAATGAGGAATGACAATTGAATTTATGAATTCAATTTTAATGGTAAAAAATATGAACAAGTTGTGTCTGCAATTAAGAATTTCGACAAATAATTTATTCTTTATTAACTTAACTATCACAAGTAAATTTGATTTTAGAATTTTAAAAACCTGTAAATTTGATTATTACTATATATCCCAGAGCTAATTACTTATTTATTAAATTAAACCATTCCTTATTGTGATTTTTAAGCTAGTTAAGCGTTTTTACACTGTTGTTTCACGATGTATACATTTTCAGCTAGTTTCCCCACTAAAGAACCGTTTGTTTTCGAACAATGTTTGATTTTTCTGTTGTTGTATTTTCAGTTATTTTATGTGCTGGAGGATGATAGTGCCATTGCACTTGGATAACAGTTTGATCTTGTTTTTAGTTAAGGAAATGCCATTGTTTTAACTGAGTTACTTATTATTATTGGTTCATTATTCTCCTATTTGCAGGGAAATATTGCAAATGTGATTAGCACCATTCAGGCCAACAAAGTATCAGAGGATGGGTCCCAGGCAGCCCAAGGTTTGGTAGTTCGCTAAGGAGGATTTCTTTATCTCAAGCGTTTTGTTAAGTATCTAGATTACATCCGGGTCAATTTTTTTTTTAATCTTAAAGAGAGGAAAGAAGAGATTGTAATTTGTTCTGTTTACAATATTTACGTTTTAGTTTTTGGCTGTTGACTCTAATTGTACTACTAACTTTAAGAGAGAAGCCATGTTAAATTTTGGATTGAAATTTTCTGGAGTATATTTTATTGGGTGACTAAAACAATTTGATTTTTAGTGTTTTCTGAAGAAATTGTGCAGTTGATGGAAAATGAGACCAACTAAACATTAACAGTTAATCGGTTATTTAATTGGGAAAGGATACACCATAAATCTGTCCCTGACTGAGTATTGATAAACTACTCAATCTGTTTCACAATGAGTACTCCATCTGTTTCACAATGTGTTGTTTTAATAAATAAAATTTGTTTCAAAATGAATGATATTATCACTTTTTTAACAAGGTAATAATTGTTATTTTTTCAATTTTATCCTTCAATTAGTATTGTACACTACTTTCAATATATTTATAAGATTAATTTAGTGAAAATACAATATTTTATGACAAAATTATTATATTTCTTAACTTGTGTGTGAAAATTTTAAATGACATTTGTTTTTAATATTAAATTTTTTCTAAAAATAAAAGAAATAAACTTTTTGCATTTTTTAAAGGAAAATTTAAAAAGCGTTTTTCCTAAAAAAATTGAAATATATATATATATATATATATATATATATATATATATATATATATATATATATATATATATATATATATATATATATATATATATATATATATATATATATTTTGTTTTTTAAAATAAAAAGTTGTTTTTTCCTAGATATACGAGAAAATCTATTTTTTTAATATTAAAATTGGATTGTTTTGGAAAATAAAAAATCATTTTTTCAAATATAAAAAAATCAATTTTTTTGAAATATAAAAATCAAATTTTATCAAAAAAAGTTTTGTTTTTCAAAATTAAAAATTGATATTTTAAAATTTTAGTTTTTTTAAGAAATAAAGAAAAGATAAAAACCAATCTTAATTTCTAAAAACAAAAAAGTATTATGTAATTTTTTCTTTCAAAAATAACATTTAAAATAAAAAAAACTTTGTAAGAAAATTTGAGCTTTAGAACGTGCTTGAATTTTGGTGGAAGTTAATTTATTTTTAAAATTTTAAGTTTCTCCATTTACTTATTATTACAAAAAATTATAATAATTTATTTTTTAATTTTAATAAAATTAAATATTTATTTATCTCACGGGTCACTTTCAACATAATATTTAATTTATTTTAATCGATCACTACACACTTTCTCTATCTTAATTAAAATTTCAAATTTCTCTCACATTTTCCCACACTTTCTTACTTTTATTTTTAAATTTTTTTCTCTATTTATTTATTATACAAAAAATAATAATTTATTTTTTAATTTTAATATAACTAAAATTTTGTTTTCTTACGGTATTTTAAAATTAAAAAATATCTATTTTATTTTAATCAATCATTGTATTTATTTGAGTGATAATATCCTGATTTTTAATTTTTTTCTCCATCTCACGATTCTTTTTTTATGATTATTTAATACAATTAAATTTCTTTAATTATTGTTCATTTGTATTTAAATATATTTTATCGCATTAATCTTTTTATTTATTTCACGGGTCATTATCAACACAATTTCTATTTTATTTTAATCCACAATTACTATTAATTGAGAGATAGTTTTTTTTTTATCTCCATCTTACAAATTCTTCTTTTATATGATTATTTAATATAATTGAATTTATATCATTATTTTTCATTTATAATTAAATTATTTATTTTAAATTTATACATATCTAATTAAATTTTATACAATATCAAATAAATTTATCCGTGCGGAAGCACGAGCATCTTACTAGTTTATTTTTAAAATTTTAAGTTTCTAAATTTTGAGCCTTAAAAGTTAGGTTCTAACTCCTTAAATTGACAAATCTATGTGCGGCAACCTCATGATGGTGAGATGCTGAAATGAGCTTTGTCAAAATAAATTAGATTGGGTGGCCATATGATAACTACATAAGGATGGGTGATTATATAAAAATTGAGGATTGATAACAATACATGGCTGGATGGTTTGTGGCCATTTTCTTCATAAGTTTAAGAACTATCCTATGTAGAACCATGACAAATGACCTAGGTGAGAGTTGCGACAGAATTTAATTTCAGCAGTAGATCCAAACATTGACAAAAAGATGTCCTAATATCATGAGCTTGGACTCATCATCATTGAGATCCTCAAAGAAAAAGTTGCAGACTGTGGTGCAAGACATTTGGACTCATTATCATTGAGATCCTCAAAGAAAAAGTTGCAGACTGTGTGCAAAACATTTGGACTGTGGTGCAAGACATTTGATATTTTATTTTTGATTTTCAATTTCTCCCTCTTCACACTCACAAAGGATCTAATTAATTCCAGTTATCAATAAAAAGTTAGTGAGAAATCCGTGCATCTGCATGAGTTCTGGTGTAAAGTGCAGATATGTCACCAGTTTATCATTAGAATTTAAACAAATTAAAAAATATCAAAATATTATTAAAAAAAATTGTAGAAGTTTTTAAAAACTTCTATTATTAAGAAAACTATTAAACACATACTTTATAAAAAACAATTGTGAAAAATAAAAAAAAATATTTTTTTATTAACAGAGTCGAAATAATGATTTTTTTAAGTTTAATAAATGAGATAAATAAATATTCAAAATTAAAATTAGTTGAAAATCGATAGAAACATAATTTTACATAAAAGTCCAAAGAAATAATGATATTAAAGAATTAAGTTTGATATCGTATTTATTAAATTTGGGGCTATGATTTAAAATATAAAAAAAATGAAAACTCAGTAGTACAACTGACATAAGTTTTATTTTTATTTTCTTTAATTGTTCACATAGATTTTGGTATGATTACCCTTGCGTTCACACGGTACTGGTGTGTTACCAGTGCGTTCGCATGAGTTTTGATATGATTACTTGTGCGTTCACACGGTACTGATGTGTTACTCGTGCGTGCATTCGCACGGATTTTAGCATGATTACCCGTGCGTTCACACTTTTTTAACAAATATAAATTGTCGTTTATAAAAATATTTGTATCATTAATATATATTTTTCCAATTATAAAACTATTTGTATCAATAGTAGACTTTTTTTCCAGTTTATAAATTATTTGTATTAACAATACACTTTTCCCGTTCATAAAAATATTTGTATGAACAATACTCTTTTTCCAGTTTCTACAAATATTTGTGTCAACAATATGTAGGATCAAGCGCTTACCACTTCGCTAAAAGCAATTGCTGTTAGTGAGGTCGCAACTTTATTTCCGTATAGTATGAGCCCTCAGGGGCTACACCTAAAGCGAGGTTTGTAAGCTCTCTCTAGGCGCCATGGGTTGAGATGTTAAGTCCATTCGAATCCCTAGGGTGACACTAGATTTATTTATCCAGCAATCTCCCCCCAGTGTCAGCCGGGGGAATTCGAACCCATGACCATGCTCTGATACCACTTGCAGGATCAAGCGCTTACCACTGCGCTAAAAGCAATTGTTGTTAGTGAGGACGCAACTTTATTTCCTTATAGTATGAGCCCTGAGGTGCTGCACCTAAATAGAGGTTTGTAAGCTCTCTCTAGGCCCCATGGGTTGGGATGTTAAGACCATTCAAATCCCTAAGTGTGACGCTGGATTTGTAACACCCCATTTCTACCCAAGCATTTAGGTACAAATATCAGAGAGAAAAGATTCTCATAAACACTTAACAGTATCACACACACACACACACACACACACACACACACACACACACACACACACACATATATATATATATATATATATATATATATATATATATATATATATATATATATATATATCGGTAAACAGAATATCCACCGTATTCCTCCAAAATACAACGTATGAGAAGGTATCCAAAATACATAATATGAATACATCCAAAGGATCAATTATACATAAAAAAGATCCTATAAGCATCATCTACAAAATAAGTGCTCAATCCCCCCCCCCCTTAGGTGTTACGTATCACGAGCGGACGACACCAAAACAGACGACTACTAAAAGAGCACCTACACTTATGAATCACCTGCACATTACCCACGAGTAGGTAACATTAAAGCAGAAGGGTGAGAATATAATTCATAATGAAAAAGCATGATAAATATAGTAATGCCAACAAGTATCATCAAGAATCATACAACAAAGTAATCCACTAAGTCAACCACAATCAATGTATGAACATTGCGATAAATTAGTGAGAACATAATGGTAAAGACAAATGATGATGAATGAGACTCGACTATGCATATGCATGTGGTACCAATCCGGAGTAAACTCCTTGTGAGATATTGGATCGAACTCTAGTATTGTCGAAGGGTAGCTTCTTGGTTCGACAGTTCGACAGAGTTAAGCATGAAGTCGAAGGATTGTTCACATGCTGGTGTCGAAGTGTGCATGCTGTAGTCGAAGATGGGTCTAGCATGCAGATGTCGAAGATGCTAGAGTTGTTAGCATGTTAAATTAGGTTTTAGTGTTTAAACCCTAATTTGTTAAGTTAGCTTGTTTATTAAGTTGGCTTGTGTAATGGGCCTTGCTGAAAAAGCCCATTAGTTAGTATGTTAGGTTTTATTATAAATAGCATACTAGTCTCTCATCATTGCTAAGCTGCAAATCCTAATTTAGGGTGAGAGAGGTTATTTGTTATTCTTGTAAACTTGTAATCTTGTTTTAAGAGAAAGTAAAAGAATAGCAGTTATAACCAATTCTTGTGTTCTTATTCTCTTCCCTAATTCCCTATTATACTTTGTTATTGGTATCGTTTTTCACAACAAATTGGTGCGGTGAGCGTGGAGAAGATGCCTTCAACAAAGTATGAGATTGAAAAGTTCACCGGAGTGAATGATTTCGGTCTGTGGCGCTTGAAGATGAAAGCCCTACTGGTTCAGCAGGGTTGTTTGGAAGCGTTGAAGGGAGAGGCAGCCATGAATGCAGAATTGACGGCAGCGGAGAAGACAAATATGATCGAGAAAGCACACAGCGCAATTTTGTTGAGCCTTGGTGATAAGGTTCTCCGGCAGGTATCAAAGGAGACGACGGCATCAGGGTTATGGGTGAAACTTGAAAGTTTGTATATGACCAAATCGCTGGTAAATCGACTCTACCTGAAGCAAGCTTTGTATTCATTCAAGATGATTGAAGACAAAGTATTGGCTGAGCAGTTAGATATGTTCAACAAGCTGATTCTTGATCTTGAAAATATTGATGTGAAGATCGATGATGAAGATCAAGCGCTGTTACTATTGTGTTCTTTGCCTCGATCACATGCTCACTTCAAAGAAACTCTCTTGTATGGAAAGGAGTCCCTGACGTTTGAAGAAGTTCAATCAGCCTTGTACTCTAAGGACTTGAATGAACGAAAGGAGCATAAACCTTCGACTGTTGGCGAAGGTTTGGCCGTTAAAGGAAAACTCTTACGAAAGGATGGTAAGTTCGACAAGAAGAAAGGCAAAAGCCAGTCGAAGACTTACAGTGGCGAAGCATCTGGCATTCGATGCTACCATTGTAAGAAGGAGGGTCACACAAGAAGGGTGTGCCCTGAACGCTTGAAATATCATGGAGGTAAGGATAATGGCAACGCTGCCATTGTTCAAGATGATTTCGAATCATCTGATGTTCTTGTGGTTTCAAGCAGTGACTCTAAGAAGGAGTGGATTATGGACTCAGGTTGCACTTGGCACATGACTCCAAACAAAGACTTGTTCGAGGAATTATGTGATCAAGATGGTGGATCAGTATTGCTGGGAAACAACAAGGCTTGCAAGATTGCAGGTGTTGGATCTGTGAGATTCAAGCTCCATGATGAGTCAATAAGGTTGTTGACTGAAGTCAGGTATGTTCCTGATTTGAAGAGAAATCTGCTTTCTCTTGGTGAATTCGACAAGAAAGGATATGTTTTCCAAGGAGAGAAAAGTATCCTAAGAGTCATGAAGGGTTCGAAGGAAGTCTTGAGAGGCGTGAAGAAACAAGGCTTGTATACCCTTGAGGCTGAAGTTGTAAGTGGTTCGACAAATGTTGCATCCACGAAACCTTTGTCGAAAACAGAAATCTGGCACATGAGATTGGGCCATGTCAGTGAAAGGGGTCTGGTCGAATTAGGGAAACAAAATCTGCTTGGTGGAGACAAAATCGAAAAGCTGAAGTTTTGTGAACCCTGTGTACTTGGAAAATCTTGCAGAGTGAAGTTCAACAAAGGCAAACAAAGAACACATGGATCCCTTGATTACATCCATGCTGACCTTTGGGGGCCTGCAAGGTGTCCATCACATTCAGGAGCAAGGTATTTTCTATCCATAATAGATGATTATTCCAGAAAATTATGGGTATTCATCCAGAAGACTAAGGATGAAACTTTTGAGAATTTCAAAAGTTGGAAGACTCTGGTTGAAAATCAGACTTGCAGAAAGGTCAAGAGGTTGAGAACCGACAATGGCCTTGAATTTTGCAATGAGGCATTCGACAGTTTTTGTGCTGCCTCTGGTATTGCAAGGCATAGAACTACTGCAGGTACTCCACAGCAAAATGGTTTGGCTGAAAGGTATAATCGAACTATTTTGGAGAGAGTCAGATGCATGTTGACTAGTGCGGGGTTAACAAAGGTGTTCTGGGCTGAGGTTGTTTCGACAGCAACATATCTGATAAACAGATGTCCTTCGAGAGCGTTAGATATGAAGACACCTGAAGAAGTTTGGTCGGGACATCCACCAGATCTCGACAAACTGAGAGTATTTGGCTGCGTAGCCTATGCTCACATTAGGCAAGACAAGGTCGAACCTAGAGCTCTGAAATGCATGTTCATGGGATACCCTGAAGGAGTCAAAGCTTATAGGCTATGGTGCCTAGAGCCAGGTCACAGGAGGTGTATCACCAGTCGAGATGTAGTTTTCAATGAAGCTGAAATGGCTTTTAAGAAAACTGATGATGTTGGTCGAAGTACAGAAACATCTGACGAAGAGCTGGAACAGGTAGAGATTCCTGTTGAGGTGGAGCATGTTGATGCTGAATTGCATATCCCAGATGAAGTCGAAGAAGAAGCAGAAGATGCTGAAGTTGAGGAAATTGACGATGACTACCTATTGTCGAGAGATAGGTCGAGAAGAGTCATCAAGCCACCTCAAAGACTTGGATATGCAGATCTTATAGCTTATGCCTTAATCTCTGCAAGTGAGGTTCTAGACGAAGAACCTAGAGACTATAAGGAAGTTATGAGGAGTCGAAATAAGACTGAATGGCTGAAGGCCATGGATGATGAGATAAAATCTCTTCATGATAATCATACCTGGGAACTGATCAAGAAACCTGCTGGGGCAAGGTTAGTCAGCTGTAAATGGATTTTCAAAGTTAAGGAAGGAATTGAAGGAGTGACGTCGAAAAGATACAAGGCAAGGTTAGTTGCAAGGGGTTTCACTCAGAAAGAAGGTGTCGACTTCAATGATGTGTTTTCTCCTGTTGTGAAGCATAGGTCCATTCGAATGTTGCTTGCCATGGTGGCACAGTTCGATCTTGAACTGGAACAAATGGATGTGAAGACTGCGTTCTTGTATGGTGATTTAGATGAAACGATCCTGATGAGGCAACCTGAAGGGTATGTCGAAAAGGGGAAGGAAGATTATGTGTGCGAGTTAAAGAGATCTTTGTATGGGCTGAAACAATCTCCTCGACAGTGGAATAGGAGATTCGACAAGTTCATGGCACGCATAAGTTTCATTAGAAGTCAGTTCGACCACTGCGTTTACTTCAGATTTCGATCTGGTAATTCATTTGTTATTTTGTTGCTTTATGTGGATGATATTCTCATAGCAAGCAACAATGTTGAAGATGTGACGAGGGTGAAGGCTGAACTCAATAAGGAGTTCGATATGAAGGATCTGGGAGCTGCTTCCAGGATTCTTGGAATTGACATTCGAAGAGATAGAAAGAAGTCAAAGTTATGCTTATCTCAAAAGGCATATCTACGGAAGATTCTTGAAAAGTTTGGTATGTCGAATTCGAAGCCAGTTGTGACTCCAACAAACCCTCAATTCAAGCTGAGTATTAATCAGTGTCCCAGTACTGATGTCGAAAGAGCCTATATGAATAGCATTCCGTATGCTAATATAGTTGGTTCTTTGATGTATGCTATGGTTTGTACTAGACTCGACATAGCTTACGCAGTCAGTCTTGTAAGCAAGTACGTGGCGAATCCTGGAAAGGCTCACTGGCAAGCATTGAAGTGGATTTTAAGGTACATAAATGGGTCTCTGAATAGAGTCCTAATTTATGGTGGATCCTTGGGTGAAGATAGTAAAGCAGTAATAGAAGGATATGTCGACTCTGATTATGCAGGTTGTATGGATTCCAGAAAATCTATTTCTGGATATGTTTTCACTATGTTTGGCACTGCAATTAGTTGGAAAGCAACACTTCAGAAGGTTGTTGCTCTATCAACCACTGAAGCGGAGTATATTGCCCTAACTGAAGCTGTGAAAGAAGCATTGTGGCTTGAAGGTTTTGCGAAGGAGCTAAAACTTCAAGGTCGAGGTATCACTGTTAAATGTGATAGTCAAAGTGCAATACACCTGTCGAAGAATTCAGCCTATCATGAGCGAACTAAGCACATTGATGTGAGGCTGCATTTCGTCAGAGGAGTAATCGAGCGTGGAGAAGTCCAAGTGCTGAAGGTTTCGACTGAAGACAATGCTGCTGATATGATCACCAAGACATTGCCGAGTTGCAAGTTTTTCCACTGTATGCAGTTGATAAAGCTGCATGAAGAAAGCTAGTTTGTTCCTTGACGTTGTAGAGTTAGGTCCAAGGTGGAGATTTGTGAGATATTGGATCGAACTCTAGTATTGTCGAATGGTAGCTTCTTGGTTCGACAGTTCGACAGAGTTAAGCATGAAGTCGAAGGATTGTTCACATGCTGGTGTCGAAGTGTGCATGCTGTAGTCGAAGATGGGTCTAGCATGCAGATGTCGAAGATGCTAGAGTTGTTAGCATGTTAAATTAGGTTTTAGTGTTTAAACCCTAATTTGTTAAGTTAGCTTGTTTATTAAGTTGGCTTGTGTAATGGGCCTTGCTGAAAAAGCCCATTAGTTAGTATGTTAGGTTTTATTATAAATAGCATACTAGTCTCTCATCATTGCTAAGCTGCAAATCCTAATTTAGGGTGAGAGAGGTTATTTGTTATTCTTGTAAACTTGTAATCTTGTTTTAAGAGAAAGTAAAAGAATAGCAGTTATAACCAATTCTTGTGTTCTTATTCTCTTCCCTAATTCCCTATTATACTTTGTTATTGGTATCGTTTTTCACAACACTCCTCTTGTCATTATGACAAATACACCTTGCCGAGCATTATGCTGGGACTTTATACCACTCAGGAAGTACACCGTTGTCGAGCAGTAAGCTACGACAAACCGTCATCGAGCATTTAGCCCCCACTGATGACCTCTTGCCACTCAGGCTAATGTACCGTTACCGAGAATTAAGCTCCCACTGGTAACCAATGCCACGCAGGCCACCTGCTAATATCATTCCGCTATTAACGTAATAAAATGTTATGCTATGCACACAAACGACTCGATTACATATCAACAACAACAATAATATAACTCGGTCACATATCCATATCACACCGGTTATATTAATCCACACGGATACATCATAAATACCACTCAGGCTTTCAAAATCACACAACACACATTTACCGTCAAAACCCACCTGATTAGTAAATATTATTTCACAAAATACATTTATGAAAACTCATACAACCACCAACACACTCTTCTTTATCATAAAGCATACTCAATAATTTCCATAACACTTCAAACGACGCGTAGAAACGACCTACGGTTCAAAAGATACAACAAAACGAAGTTTGGAAAAACTAAGTTTTACAGCGTTCGCTTGAGCTCCGCTTAGCGGACCCTGACAGAAACTAATAGTCAAAAATGCAGAAGCTCCGCTTAGCGTACGCTCACAAAAACTGTTCTGCAAAAGAACCTCCGCTTAGCGGACCCAGGGCCGCTTAGCGGACCTACAAAAACCTAGAAAAACCAGTTCTGCAACAGACCTGCCAAACCCAAACCAATCATCTCAAAACCTCATATAAGCTTCCCTACACCTCCTACACAATCCATACATGCCATATATTCATGCTAACAACCAATGATTCATGGTTTATTCACTAAATGTATAACCTAATAATTCCTTCATAAGTAAGAAAACATGGAGAAATGGAAAACAAACATGATCAATGAAGATATATCATCATACTACACATACACACCACAAAATCATGTTCATAACTTCAAAACTCACAAAACTCATAATCTACCATTGTTGGTCAAAGCATAGAAATGAACAAGAACAAGAACAAAACTATAAGGATCATACATTCAAGATAAATTAGATTCACCCCCTTACCTTGGTTAACCTTGATTCTAGCTTTGGTTTGATCTTCTCACAAAAATCTCTTCTTCTCTTTCTCTTTGTTTTTCTCCTCTTTCTCTTCTTACTTTTCTCTCTATTTCTTTCTTTTTCTGGTTTTCTCTCTTTCTATTCTCTCTTATCTCTTTTCTATCTCTCTCTAGCCACTTCCTATTCACTAAAAATATCTAGGGCACTTAACAAAATATCTCACAATGCGGTCTAAACTTAATTGCTCAGAAAACTCCCAAAACGCAAAGTAACACGTCAAATATATTTTTCTACTACCGAAAACGTAAAAATCATCGATTAAATAATAGTCTACTATACCGAACTATTACCGACTGACACGACTCAAAAATGGTAAAATTTAGGAAAATACAACAAACATCATAATTAATCAGGAAAACACATTTACGGGCGTTATAGGATTTATTTATCCAACAGTGAGAATTGAATCAAACTCTAGTGGATCAAAGAGTAGCTTCCTGTTTCGACAGAGAATGTATCGAAGACCTACATATGTAGTCGAAGTGTGTTATAGTATGTGGGTGTCAAAATGCTATAGTTGTTAGTATTTCGAATTGGGCCTGTTTGTTATGTTCAATTGTTTAAGTTAGCTTGTACCCTAAGTTGACTTGTAATGGATATTTGTTAAAAAGCTCATTAGTTTAGTATGTTAGGTTTAATTATAAATAGCATACTAGTCTCTCATCATTGCATACGGAAAATCCTAATTTAGGGTGAGAGAGTTATTTGTTAATCTTGTAACACTTGTAATCTTGTTTGAAGAGAAAGTAAAGAATAACAGTTATAACCAATCCTTGTTGATCTTCTTGTTTCCCACTGTGTTCCCTATTATACTGTGTTAGAGGCATCCTTTTCACAACAAAGATAGTGAGATAACGATTGAAGCCATTTGGATTAGAAGATGATTATACCATTCAAGAGGTAATTTTGGAAACGGGTTGTCTAAAACTCACTAGATTTTTGAATGAGAAGGGGCAACTTGAGAACTCTACAACAAAAATGAATTTAAATTGTTTAGAATAGATGAATCCATCTTAACTAATTAGATTTAAGAATTTAAAGTTTCTTTTACTCTTAGTATAAAAAAAAATTAGTCCATGTAGTTCACCAAACATAAGATGTAAGTTTATTTTATATACAACTATATTGATTAAAAAGAGTAAAGGAGTTAGTTTCAATATATTTTACTATATTTAATTAATTGTAATATATTTCTCCAAAAGTATAAGGAAATGCGATAAAATAAGTATTCAATAAGTATCAAAGATATATTAATAACTTCCCATCTGGTGATTGAAATTGAAAATTTCAATTTTTTTTTATATATTGTTTAACAATCTATATATTATGATTTTTCCAAAATTATTTTATTACCAAAAAAAAAAGAAGTTGTTGATACAACTCTTTCTTAAATATTGTAAAATAGTTCAAAAAACAAATTGAATTTCAACCACTGAAACTAGTTGAATTTATTTCTTTTCTTGATTACAAATCATGAATTGATTGTTGATTTTTATGAATGCGTGCGAAATTACGATGCATCTGTTGTGTGATATGTTGTCAGTGTTCACTTTATGTTAGTACATGACTTAAATGGATTCAGTTTTGAGAAAACATGAAAAACTAGGAAATTTTTGAGTTTTAACCGACCTATAATTGGTTACTCTCTGCCAGTAAGCGGTTACCACCCTTGGTGGATTTAATTTGAAATTCATATAGGCTAACTGATTAAGATAGTTAAATCATGAATCATGATGATGCTTTGATAATTGTTTAGTAAGTTAAAAAAAGATAATACATTTGGTGAGAAAACCCTAGGGTGATATAAATCCCATCGTATTGAGTTATTCGGAAACACAACCATACTCCTAGTTGGTATGTGTTTTGAATGTTAGGTTTCAATGGAAACCAACCATGTACAATTTTGGGGGATATCGAGGCTCTTTATGGATGCCTAAGATTTTGTTACCAATAATGGGAGTATGGTCCATATGAAGGTTGTAGTCTCTGAGCGGTGTCCGGAATTATGTGAAAAGTGTTGGTGGGAGAAAGACATTATTTGTGTACTAGGGAGTCTGTGATCTGTGTCCAAACTTATGTGAAGAGTTGTGGCCCAAGAAAGATGTCCCACGTAACTATCCATATCCAGAGGTAGACATGGGTCGTTTGACCCGAGTGTTGATATTCACACACCATATGAGATCAATTGGATCTCGATCCACGTTCTTTTATGATTGTAGAATATGGAAGGTTGAGAAAGAAACATTATTAATAGAGTAGAACATGAGAGCACCATGACCAAGAAGACATACGGTGTAGTTAGAACTGCACTGAAATAGTTATATCTCACCCTATGTTTAATATTTGTGGTAATTAGGTGAATGACTGATGAAAAGGAAAGATGACATGAAGGATTTAAAGATCTTGTTATCTATTTTTGTTTTTGTTTTTGCTGTCTAGCCTATTCTAGTATTTTATTCCATGATTTATGTTGTATATGTACTATGATTGTATCTTTTATCATACATGTATTGGATGTCATCTAGACACTTTTGGTTGTACTCAGTACCAGATATAAAATGTCGAATAATACCATTCTATACGCATATTATTCGGGGTATTACACTTTGAATAATAAATATAAAGTGATAATTCTTATATTCACTTGTCACAATTACGTTTTGAAAGTATTACCAATTCTCTCTGTAGTAAATATAACTTTCCATGTAACCTATTATTATATGAACTATCCCATATTTGCTTGTCATAAAAATTTATATTAAGAGGAATGAGGGGATCAAAATACATGGACTACCAATGCGGTAAATAAAAAAGACATATACCATAAGAGTTGATAGCTTTGAAAAGGAATATATCTCTGGGAATAAATGTACTCGAGGAGTCTTACATAGATTTATTTTAAGAAAGTGAGCTAACGATAGAAGCCATTTGGATTAGAAGATGATTATAACTTTCGAGAGGTAATTTTGGGAAACGGGTTGTCTACAACTCACTAGATTTTTGAATGAGAAGGGGCAACTTGAGAACTCTACAACTAAATTGAATTTAAATTGTTTAGAATAGATGAATCCATCTTAACTAATTAGATTTAAGAATTTAAAGTTTCTTTTACTCTTAGTGCCAAAAAAATTAGTCCATATAGTTCACCAAACATAAGATGTAAGTTTATTTTATATAACACTATATTGATTAAAAAGAGTAAAGGAGTTAGTTTTAATATATTTTACTATATTTAATTAATTGTAATATATTTTTCCAAAAGTATAAGGAAATGCGATAAAATAAGTATTCAATAAGTATCCAAGATATATTAATAACTACCCATCTGGTGATTGAAATTGAAAATTTCAAAATATTTTTTTATATATTGTTTATCAATCTATATATATTATAATTTTTCCAAAATTATTTTATTACCAGCAACAAAATTTGTTGTTGATACAACTGTTTCTTAAATATAGTAAAATAATTAAAAAAAACAAATCAAATTTCAACCACTAAAACTAGTTGTTGTTGTTGTTGTTGTTGGAATAAGAAGGTTTTCCCAACAATAGTGTGATTGTTGAGAAATTAAGTAATTTATTACTCATACTTACATAAGTTTTTATTTCCAAATACATAACAGATAGTTCTATTTTAATTTAATAATTTTATTTTCAAAACAGTATTTAATTTTATTTCCAAATTAATATTTTTTATTAGCATGGCGTTCAGACAAAAAAACTGTTGCTCATATATGTATATAATTTATATTTTCTCATTATGTTTTCCTAATACATTTTGTGTGCGTGTGTGTATTAACATTGAAAGATTGAGTCCAGGAGGTCCAGATTCACACCACCATGATTTCTTGCAAACTAGAAATGTTCATGAAATTGCAAGATTAAGTGCAGTCTCTGAGCGGTGTCCGAACTTATGTGAAGAGTTGTGGCCCAAGAAAGATGTCCCACGTAACTATCCATATCCAAAGATAGAGACATGGGTCGTTTGACCCGAGTGTTGATATTCACACACCATATGAGAGCAATTGGATCTCGATCCACGTTCTTGTATGATTGTAGAATATGGAAGGTTGAGAAAGAAACATTATTAGTAGAGTATAACATGAGAGCACCATGACCAAGCAGACATATGGTGTAGTCAGAACTGCACTGAAATATTTATATCTCACCATATGTTTCATATTTGTGGTAATTAGGTGCAATACTATTGAAAAGGAAAGATGACATGAAGGATTTAAAGATCTTGTTATCTATTTTCTTTTTGTTTTTGCTGTGTAGCCTATTCTAGTATTTTATTCCAACATTTATGGTGTATATGTACTATGATTGTATCTTTTATCATACATGTATTGGATGTCATCTAGACACTTTTGGTTGTACTCAGTACCAGATATAAAATGTCGAATGATACCATTCTATACGCATATTATTCGGGGTATTACACTTTGAATAATAAATATAATGTGATAATTCTTATATTCACTTGTCACAATTACGTTTTGAAAGTATCACCAATTCTCTCTATAGTAAATATAACTTTCCATGTAGCCTATTATTATATGAACTATCCCATATTTGTTTGTCATAAAAATTTATTTTAAGAGGAATGAGGGGATCAAAATACATGGACTATACCTATGTGGTAAATAAAAAACACATATACCATAAGAGTCGATAGCTTTGAAAAGGAATATATCTCTGGGAATAAATGTACTCGAGGAGTGTTACATAAGATTTATTTTAAGAAAGTGAGCTAACGATAGAAGCCATTTGGATTAGAAGATGATTATAACTTTCGAGAGGAAATTTTGGGAAACGGGTTGTCTAAAACTCACTAGATTTTTGAAAGAGAAGGGACAACTTGAGAACTCTACAACTAAATTGAATTTAAATTGTTTAGAATAGATGAATCCATCTTAACTAATTAGATTTAAGAATTTACAGTTTCTTTTACTCTTAGTGTATAAAAAAAAAAGTCCATATAGTTCACCAAACATAAGATGTAGGTTTAATTTATATACAACTATATTTATTAAAAAGAGTAAAGGAGTTAGTTTTAATTTATTTTACTATATTTAATTAATTGTAATATATTTTTCCAAAAGTATAAGGAAATGCCCAATCTGGTGATTGAAATTGAAAATTTCAAAATATTTTTTTATATATCGTTTATCAATCTATATAAATTATGATTTTTCCAAAATTATTTTATTACCAGCAACAAAATTTGTTGTTGATAACACTCTTTCTTAAATATAGTAAAATAATTAAAAAAAACAAATCAAATTTCAACCACTAAAACTAGTTGTTGTTGTTGGAATAAGAAGGTTTTCTCAACAATAGTGTGATTGTTGAGAAATTAAGTAATTTATTACTCATACTTAATAATTTTTTGCCAAATACATAACAAATAGTTCTATTTTAAAGTAATAGTTTTATTTTCAAAACAATAATTAAGTTGTTGAGTAAAAATTACTTGTTATAGACATTCAAATTAATGTTTGCAATTAGCATGCCGTTCAAATAAAAAACTGTTGCTCATATATATATATATAATTTATATTTTCTCATTATGTTTTCCTAATACATTTTGTGTGTTTGTGTGTATCAACATTGTAGTCTTTAATATTTTAGCGATGGCAAATTTGCTAAACATGTTCTTTTCAATAATGCTTATCGAAGTATCTCTTTTAGCATTGTTGATTGGAAATTCCAAAGCAACTCATCGCTTTAATGATATTAAGGATCATATTGATCACCAAGTTTCCTTACAAACGAGGAGTGTTCATCGCATTGCAAGATTGAGTCCAGAAGGACCTAATCCACACCACGACAATTCCTTACATCCAAAAAGTGATCATCACATTGCAAAATTGAGTCCAGGAGGTCCCGATCCACATCACCATCTTTCCTTACAAACGAGGAATGTTCATCACATTGCAAGATTGAGTCCAGAAGGTCCAGATCCACACCACCATGTTTCCTTACCAACGGGAAATGTTCATCACATTGAAAGATTGAGTCCAGGAGGTCCAGATTCACACCACCATGATTTCTTGCAAACTAGAAATGTTCATGAAATTGCAAGATTGAGTCCGGGAGGTCCTAATCCACACCATGACAATTCCTTAAATCCAACGAGTGTCGATCACATTGCAAAATTGAGTCCAGGAGGTCCCGATCCACATCACCATCTTTCCTTACAAACGAGGAATGTTCATCACATTGCAAGATTGAGTCCAGAAGGTCCAGATCCACACCACCATGTTTCCTTACAAACGGGGAATGTTCATCGCATTGAAAGATTGAGTCCAGCAGGTCCAGATCCCACCACCATGATTTCTTGAAAACTAGAAATGTTCATGGAATTGCAAGATTGAGTCCAGGAGGTCCTAATCCACACCACGACAATTCCTTACATCCAACGAGTGTCCATCTCACTGCAAAATTAAGTCTAAGAGGTCATAATCCAAACTACCCGAATTCCTTTCAACCTTAGAATAATCATTGCATTGCATGATTGAGACTAGAGAGTCCCAATTTACACCACCACCATATTTAACATTAAGTTATCGTTCACTCGACAACTTATCTTCTAATGTATTTTGTGATTTCTGAATTAAGGAGAGTGAGAGAGAGAATAAACTATATTCATATAAAAAAGAGATAAATAGATTGGAGATGGTAATTGTTACTTTTAATTTTATATATATATATATATATATATATATATATATATATATATATATATATATATATATATATATATATATAACTTTATAGTGCGTATATTTACCTGTCACAATTATGTTTTGAATAAATCACTAAGGCTTGTCCCATAGTGAATAAAATTTACCAAGTAATTATTATTTTGTGAACTAATATGTACATATTATTTTAATTAAATTTACTTTGAAGAGAATATTAGGGGAACGAAAAATATAGACTACACTAGTGGAATATAAATAAAACATAGACCACACAAGTTGAATGCTCTAAATTTCTTTGAAAATTAATTCATAAAAGGACTGTAACACGATGTTTATTATATGAAAGATACATACTAAATTAAACTAGTCACTTGATAGGCCTTTATTAAATATTGTAAATTTTATGTATATTTTTTTTTTCAAATTTATCATCTTGCCACACTTTATTCTATTTTCCATTCAATAAGATTTTTTAATCCAAATATTTTTTAAAAATATTCAGCTAGTTATCTACCTTGAAATGAAATTTATGAATTTATTCCATGTCATATAATTTTTTTTGACTTAAATACTATGATTTTAAATATTCAATATGTAGCAATCCAAACAAGATAAGTCTATAATTATCCCCTTCAGACGGTTAATACGGGTATTGAAACATAGTACAATAGTATACACATTACACGAGTACAAATTTTCGCATACTTAAACATATAGTAAGTCGCATATTTAGGCAATATCACCTCATTCGAGAGATAATAGATATATGAGATGTGAAGATATTCAGAGTATGATGGCCATACTAGATCTATGGGTATTAGGTGTATGCCTGATGGGATCTAGTGCTAGTGGGAGATTGGCGGTGAAAGCCCTATCTGCCAATAATTTTTGTACTTGTATCAAATCATATATTAATAATAAAAGACATTTCTTTATTATGTTTGTTTTTCCAAAATAATAAATTCCCTAGAATAGCTATTCTGTTTAATGAAATGTTAAGTGCAACATAATCATGAGATCCCATGAAACATAAGGATAGTATTCTCAAATTATCTCTAGTCGTGCTTTACTGTGAAGTGGGAAAACATTAAATCATTGAGACTATTGTATGGATAGACTGACGATCAGATCTCAAGGATTATGGATAAAGAGCAATCAAGTCTTCATGAATTGATTGTTGATTTTTATGAATGCGGGCGAAATTATGATACATCTGCCGTGTGATATGTTGTCAGTGTTCACTTTATGTTAGTACATGACTTAAATGGATTCAGATTTGAGAAAACATGAAAAACTAGGAAATTTTTGAGTTTTAACCGACCTATAACTGGTTACTCTCTGCCAGTAAGCGGTTACCACCCTTGGTGGATTTAATTTGAAATTCATATAGGCTAACTGATTAAGATAGTTAAATCATGACTCATGATGATGCTTTGATAATTTTTTAGTAAGTTAAAAAAAGATAATACATTTGGTGAGAAAACCCTAGGGTGATATAAATCCCATCGTATTGAGTTATTCGGAAACACAACCATACTCCTAGTTGGTATGTGTTCTGAATGTTAGGTTTCAATGGAAACCAACCATGTACAATTTTGGGGGATATCGAGGCTCTTTATGGATGCCTAAGATTTTGTTACCAATAATGGGAGTATGGTCCATATGAAGGTTGTAGTCTCTGAGCGGTGTCCGGAATTATGTGAAAAGTGTTGGTGGGAGAAAGACATTATTTGTGTACTAGGGAGTCTGTGATCTGTGTCCAAACTTATGTGAAGAGTTGTGGCCCAAGAAAGATGTCCCACGTAACTATCCATATCCAGAGGTAGACATGGGTCGTTTGACCCGAGTGTTGATATTCACACACCATATGAGATCAATTGGATCTCGATCCACGTTCTTTTATGATTGTAGAATATGGAAGGTTGAGAAAGAAACATTATTAATAGAGTAGAACATGAGAGCACCATGACCAAGAAGACATACGGTGTAGTTAGAACTGCACTGAAATAGTTATATCTCACCCTATGTTTAATATTTGTGGTAATTAGGTGAATTACTGATGAAAAGGAAAGATGACATGAAGGATTTAAAGATCTTGTTATCTATTTTTTTGTTTTGTTTTTGCTGTCTAGCCTATTCTAGTATTTTATTCCATGATTTATGTTGTATATGTACTCTGATTGTATCTTTTATCATACATGTATTGGATGTCATCTATGTTAGAACAAGATTTGTTCTGATCAATTATCTTAGTTTTGATGATAACAATAATATGAATTTTGCTTAAGATAATATGGTACTCTAATCCATTGCAATTTCCCTTTCAGGAAATATATAAAGAGTACGCATAATTCAGCGCTCAGAAGCTTTGTCTCAAGGGTTCAGCATGCAACATCAGAACATGGTCTGGCAAGACATCAGAAGATGGTCGAAGCAGAATCAGAACATGGGTCTATGGAAGCATCAGAAGAACAAGAGAACAGAAGCACTGAAGTTCTGATGGTATCACGCTCAGAAGCACTTCAAGGTCAGAAGATCAGAAGATGCTATGCACCAAGCTGTTTGACTCTGATTATATTCAAACGTTGTATTCACAAACATCAGATCAGAAGGAAGTACAAGTGGCAAGCTACGCTGACTGACAAAAGGAACGTTAAAAGCTATTCTAGGCTACGTCAGTAGACACAGCGTGAACAAGGCTCGAGGTAGTTGACAAAAGCGTATAACATTAAATGCGATGCTGTACGGAACACGCAAAGCATTAAATGCACTCAACGGTCACCTTCTCCAACGCCTATAAATATGAAGTTCTGATGAGAAGCAAGGTTAATGATTTTAACGATTCCGCACCAAAACAACTCAAATTAACTTGCTGAAACTCTGTTCAAATCAAAACTCAGAATCTTCATCTTCATCAAAGCTCACTACATTGCTTTTGTAATATATTAGTGAGATTAAGCTTAAACGATTAAGAGAAATATCACAGTTGTGATTATCGCTTTTAAGAAGCATTTGTAAACTCTTAGAATTGATTACATTAAGTTGTAAGGAACTAGAGTGATCGTGTGGATCAGAATACTCTAGGAAAAGTCTTAGGAGTGAACTAAGCAGTTGTAACTAGAGTGATCGTGTGGATCAGTAGACTCTAGAAAAGTCTTAGAGGGTATCTAAGCAGTGTTCCTGGAGTGATCAGTGTGTGATCAGAAGACTCTGGAAGACTTAGTTGCTGACTAAGTGGAAAACCATTGTAATCCGTGCGATTAGTGGATTAAATCCTCAGTTGAGGTAAATCATCTCTGCGGGGGTGGACTGGAGTAGTTTAGTTAACAACGAACCAGGATAAAAATAACTGTGCAATTTATTTTTTATCTGTCAAGTTTTTTAAAGCTACACTTATTCAAACCCCCCCTTTCTAAGTGTTTTTCTATCCTTCAATTGGCATCAGAGCGCCGGTTCTAAGGTGCAAGCACTTAACCGTGTTTAGAAAAGATTCAGGAAGAGAAAAACGCTTCAGTAAAAGATGGTTGATGAAAGTGAAAAGTCTACACCTACACCTGCATCTACATCTGGCTCTGCTGAGCAATACAACGGTAACAATGGTTATACTAGACCGCCGGTATTTGATGGTGAAAACTTTGAATACTGGAAATATAAACTGGAAAGTTACTTTCTTGGTCTAGATGGTGATCTATGGGATCTTCTGATGGATGGTTACAAACATCCAGTAAATGCCAGTGGCGTAAAGCTGACGAGGCAAGATATGAATGATGATCAGAAGAAGCTTTTCAGGAATCATCATAAATGCAGAACTGTTTTGCTGAATGCTATCTCTCATGCTGAGTATGAGAAGATATCTAACAGGGAAACGGCCTATGACATATATGAGTCCTTGAAAATGACTCATGAAGGAAATGCTCAAGTCAAAGAGACTAAAGCTCTAGCTTTAATCCAGAAGTATGAAGCCTTCAAGATGGAGGATGATGAAGACATTGAAAAGATGTTTTCAAGATTTCAAACTCTTACTGCTGGATTGAGAGTTCTTGACAAGGGATACACCAAGGCTGATCATGTAAAGAAGATCATCAGAAGCTTACCCAGAAGATGGGGTCCTATGGTGACTGCATTCAAGATTGCAAAGAATCTGAATGAAGTTTCTCTGGAAGAGCTTATCAGTGCCTTGAGAAGTCATGAAATAGAGCTGGACGCAAATGAGCCTCAAAAGAAAGGTAAGTCTATTGCATTAAAATCAAATATCAAGAAATGCACTAACGCTTTTCAGGCTAGAGAAGAAGATCCTGAAGAATCAGAATCTGAAGAAGAAGATGAACTGTCTTTGATCTCCAGAAGGCTAAATCAACTCTGGAAGACCAAGCAAAGGAAGTTCAGAGGCTTCAGAAGTTCAAAGAAATTTGAACGTGGAGAATCTTCTGATGACAGAAGATTTGACAAGAAGAAGGTCATGTGCTATGAATGCAATGAGCCTGGACACTACAAGAATGAATGTCCAAATCTTCAGAAGGAAAATCCCAAGAAGAAGTTTCATAAGAAGAAAGGTCTTATGGCAACCTGGGATGAGTCAGAAGATGATTCAGACTCTGAAGATGAGCAGGCCAACTGTGCGCTGATGGCGACAGAAGATGACGGATCAGAATCTACATCAGAATCAGATTCTGAAGAGGTATTTTCTGAACTCACTAGAGATGAGTTAGTTTCTGGTCTAACTGAACTTCTGGAACTCAAGTCTCAAATCAGTCTCAAATACAAAAAGCTGAAAAAGCTATTTGAATTTGAAACAAAGAAGCTTGAGTTGGAAAATTCTGAATTAAAAGAAAAACTTTTAAAATTATTCAATAATGTTGGATCTCCTTCTGATTCAGAAAAATCCACTCCTAGTCTAAACCATATTTTGAAAGAATATGATTTAAGTTTCAGGAAGTTCTTATCTAGAAGTATTGGCAGAAGTCAGCTAGCTTCTATGATATATGCTGTGTCTGGAAACAAAAGAGTTGGCATTGGTTTTGAGGGTGAAACCCCATACAAACTTGAACCTGTTGATGAAATGAAATTCACATACAAGCCATTGTATGATCAGTTCAAGTATGGCCACTCTCATGATATTAGGCACACTTCACATGCTCAAAGTTTTCACATAACACACACCAAAAAGCATGTGACACAACCTAGGAAATATCATGAAACTCACATTAAGAATTATCATGCTGTTCCTCCTATTGCTTATAATGTTAAACCCAAGTTCAATCAGAACTTGAGAAAATCTAACAAGAAAGGACCCAAAAAGATGTGGGTACCTAAGGATAAGATTATTCCTATTGCAGATATCCTTGACTGCAAAAAGGACAAAGCACAACATGTCATGGTACCTGGACTCTGGATGCTCACGACACATGACAGGAAGAAGGTCTATGTTCCAAGACCTGGTGCTTAAGTCTGGAGGAGAAGTCAAGTTTGGAGGAGATCAGAAGGGCAAGATAATTGGCTCTGGAACTATAAAGTCTGGTAACTCTCCTTCCATTTCTAATGTACTTCTTGTAGAAGGATTAACACATAACCTCTTATCTATCAGTCAGTTGAGTGACAATGGTTATGATATAATCTTTAATCAAGAGTCTTGCAAGGCTGTAAATCAGAAGGATGGCTCAATCCTATTTACAGGCAAGAGGAAGAACAACATTTATAAGACAAATCTGCAAGATCTTATGAGTCAGAAGGTGACTTGTCTTATGTCTGTTTCTGAAGAGCAGTGGGTCTGGCACAGAAGATTAGGTCATGCTAGTTTGAGAAAGATTTCTCAGATTAACAAACTGAATCTGGTCAGAGGACTCCCTAATCTGAAATTCAAATCAGATGCTCTTTGTGAAGCATGTCAGAAGGGCAAGTTCTCCAAACCTGCATTCAAGTCTAAGAATGTTGTTTCTACCTCAAGGCCATTAGAACTCTTGCACATTGATCTGTTTGGCCCAGTCAAAACAGCATCTGTCAGAGGGAAGAAATATGGATTAGTCATTGTGGATGATTATAGCCGCTGGACATGGGTAAAATTCTTGAAACACAAGGATGAGACTCATTCAGTGTTCTTTGATTTCTGCATTCAGATTCAATCTGAAAAAGAGTGTAAAATCATAAAGGTCAGAAGTGATCATGGTGGTGAATTTGAGAACAGATCCTTTGAAGAATTCTTCAAAGAAAATGGTATTGCCCATGATTTCTCTTGTCCTAGAACTCCACAGCAAAATGGGGTTGTAGAACGAAAGAATAGGACTCTACAAGAAATGGCCAGAACCATGATCAATGAAACCAATATGGCTAAGCATTTCTGGGCAGAAGCAATAAACACTGCATGCTATATTCAGAATAGAATCTCTATCAGATCTATTCTAAATAAGACTCCCTATGAATTGTGGAAGAATAGAAAGCCCAACATTTCATATTTCCATCCTTTTGGATGTGTATGCTTTATTCTGAACACTAAAGATCATCTTGGTAAGTTTGATTCCAAAGCACAAAAATGTTTCCTTCTTGGATATTCTGAACGCTCAAAAGGCTACAGAGTATACAATACTGAAACATTGATTGTAGAAGAATCAATCAATATCAGGTTTGATGATAAGCTTGGTTCTGAAAAACCAAAGCAGTTTGATAATTTTGCAGATTGTGATATTGATATATCAGAAGTTGTTGAGCCAAGAAGCAACGCATCAGAAGCAGAGCTTCTCAGAAGCAAAGAATCGGAAGATCAAGTATCAGCTTCTCTGGAGAATCTAAGCATATCTGAAGAACCAACTGTCAGAAGATCATCCAGACTCATCTCTGGTCATTCAGAAGATGTCATTCTTGGAAAGAAGGATGATCCAATCAGAACAAGAGCATTCCTTAAGAACAATGCAGATTGTCAATTAGGTCTTGTATCTTTGATCGAGCCAACTTCTGTTGATCATGCTCTAGAAGATCCAGACTGGATAATTGCTATGCAAGAAGAACTGAATCAGTTTACAAGGAATGATGTTTGGGATCTTGTTCCTAGACCAGATGGATTCAATATAATCGGCACAAAATGGGTCTTCAGAAACAAGCTCAGTGAGAAAGGTGAAGTGGTAAGGAACAAAGCCAGACTGGTGGCTCAGGGTTATAGTCAGCAAGAAAGGATTGACTATACAGAAACCTTTGCACCAGTGGCCAGGTTAGAATCTATTCGTCTATTAATTTCATTTGCCACTCAACATAACATCACTCTCTATCAAATGGATGTTAAGAGTGCCTTCTTAAATGGTTATATAGATGAAGAAGTTTATGTCCATCAACCTCCTGGTTTTGAAGACTCTATGTCTCCTAATCATGTTTTTAAACTTAAGAAATCATTGTATGGATTGAAACAGGCTCCCAGAGCTTGGTATGAACGCTTAAGTTCTTTCCTTCTGAATAATGGTTTCACTAGAGGAAAAGTGGACACTACTCTCTTTTGTAAAACCTTTAAAAGGGATATTTTAATTTGTCAAATATATGTAGATGATATTATTTTTGGAACATCTAATGCTACACTTGGAAAGGAGTTTGCTGAGTCTATGCAGGCTGAGTTTGAAATGAGCATGATGGGAGAACTCAAGTATTTCCTTGGAATACAAATAAATCAAACATCAGAAGGAACGTATGTTCACCAAACCAAGTATGTGAAGGAACTTCTGAAGAAGTTTAATCTTCTAGACTGCAAAGAAGCCAAAACTCCTATGCATCCAACATGCATCCTAGGTAAGGATGAGGTAAGTAAGAAGGTAGGTCAGAAGTTATACAGAGGTATGATTGGATCTCTTCTATATCTGACTGCTTCTAGACCTGACATTCTGTTCAGTGTTTGTTTGTGTGCTAGATTCGAATCAGATCCTAGAGAATCTCATTTAACTGCTGTTAAGAGAATTCTAAGGTATTTGAAAGGTACTACTAATGTTGGCTTAGTTTACAGAAAATCTAAAGAATACAACTTAGTAGGATTCTGCGATGCTGACTATGCTGGAGACAGAATTGAAAGAAAAAGTACTTCAGGAAGTTGCCAATTTCTTGGAAGTCATTTGATCTCTTGGTATAGCAAGAAGCAAGCAACTATTGCTCTATCAACAACAGAAGCAGAATATGTCGCTGCTGCTGGTTGTAGTACACAGATGCTCTGGATGAAGAGTCAGCTGGAAGATTATCAGATATTTGAGAGTAACATTCCTATATTCTGTGATAATACTTCTGCTATATGTTTATCTAAGAATCCTATTCTTCATTCAAAAGCTAAACATATTGAGATTAAACATCATTTCATAAGGGACTATGTTCAGAAGGGTGTTATATCTTTAAACTTTGTTGATACAGACCATCAATGGGCTGATATCTTTACAAAACCCCTGGCTGAAGATAGGTTTAAGTTCATTCTGAAGAACATCAGTATGGATTTATGCCCAGAATGAGAAGATGAGAAGTTCTCATGTATGAGTATCTTCTGAAATAAATGTGAATTTTTTTTTAATCAGAAGTTCTGATTGAAATCTTTTAGAAATTATGATTCGGTTATTACTAACGTTTCATTGTCTAAGTTGATTCAGAACCTCTTTTAAAGCAAAACAGCTGTAACGTTTTATCTCGGGATGGTAAACCTGTCGTTACTATTCATAGATAAGCGCGCGTGCAGTTGAGGGGACGCCGACCATAGGTAACTGTGCTAGTCACGTCTTTTGTCATTATTATCTCTCCTCACGTCACGTAACATTAAATGCTTTTCATCATTAACTCTCTTTCAGTTTTTCTTTATATTCTTCAAACATTTTTCCTTCCCTCTCATATTTTCTCTATTCACTCTATCTTTTTGCATTCATATCAAACCCGAAACCCTCCATCATGAACTCCTCATCGAGCCCAGGAAACCATGGTAAAGATCAAAACAACAAGAGGAAAGCTGTTGAAACATCTCCCTCCAAACCCAAAAAGATAAAAATCACCTATGATCCTCTCAAGGTGAATCCGTTCGAAGCAATGTTATCTGGAAACTATTCTAGACGTGTGTTTCATCCCCCTGGTGATAGCCCTCCATCATCTCCATCTTCTTCCTCATCCTGTTTCCTTCTAGACTCAACTTCCTCTTCATCTAACCTTTCCTCTCCCTTAATCCATTCCGAAGAAATCTCTTCATCTTCACCTGCTGAGAATGTTGTCTCTGATAAAGATCGTGGAAGATCTGCGTCAGAACCAAGTCTCCCTGACCCCTCGCCTGGAAGCCCAAGAAGCAGTCAATGAGGCGTTTCACTCCTTCATGGCATGCTGGCACAAACTTTGTCTTAGCTAGGGTCTTAGGCTTTGGTCTTTGTAGTTTTCTTTTTCTTGTTGCATCTGCTTGTTAAACATCTTCATGTAATATCTTTTGATTATCAATGAAAAGTTTCTTTGTTTTTACATTCCAGTGTTTTTATTTGTCGTTTTTACTCATCTGAATCTTTTGAATAATTCTTTTTGATGTTATGACAAAAAGGGGGAGAAGATAAATGATAAATGATTTGATTAAATCTATCAGTTGCTGGGTAAAGCTCCCACACATTTACTAACAAGAACTGCAAGTTCTATATGGTTTAAGTGTTTTGCAGGTATAAAGAAGTGAAGAGAATCTTCAAAGCAAACACAAGAAGCAAAACCATGGAAACTGAAGCAAGCTGAGTGCTATCAAGCTTCAGAAATCAGAAGCAAGAAAGAAGAATGAATCAGAAGCACTGATAATAGAATTTGATCCATATTTGTCTATTTGATTTGACAAAATTCTATTTGCTCTGATATATTATTTGCTCTGATACATTATTTTAGTCTATATGGCTCTGATACATATAATGTGTTCAAATATACATTTTATGTTCTAACTCGTTCATGCTGACTTTTGTCGTTTAGTTTTTGTTCTGTAACATTTCAGGATGTAGAGATGCTCAGATGATGCTCTGGTACATTCAACAATGTTCTGATACAAATCTAGCATGAAGAGATGTTGGTAGAAATTCAAAGCTCTGAAGCTATCCGAGGGAAGCAGAAATCAGAAGCTGCGAATGTTCTAAAGATCCAGAAAACTCAAGTTCTGAAGCTGTCCTAAATGGAAGCAGAAATCAGAAGCTGTGAATGTTCAGAAGATCAAAGAAATTCAAGTTCTGAAGCTGTCCTAGATGGAAGCAGAAGTCAGAAGCTGTGAATGTTCAGAAGATCAAAGAAATTCAAGTTCTGAAGCTGTCCTAGATGGAAGCAGGAATCAGAAGCTGTGAGTGTTCTAGGGATCTAAGGAAATTCTAGTTCTGAAGCTGTCCAATGGAAGCAGAAGTCAGAAGCTAGGAATTCTCTGAAGACAAGAAGCTTATATGATCGTCTCTACCGAAATAATCAGGGAAGTCTTTTATTAAAGTTCTTCGAGTATTTATTTCAGGGGGAGATTATTTATCTCAGGGGGAGATTGTTAATCTCAGGGGGAGACATATTCATATGCTTATGCTATAGCTGTGTAATTTGTCTTTTGCCGTCTATTCTTTCTGATCGCAAATTCATATCATTTATATATGTTTTTGTCATCATCAAAAAGGGGGAGATTGTTAGAACAAGATTTGTTCTGATCAATTATCTTAGTTTTGATGATAACAATAATATGAATTTTGCTTAAGATAATATGGTACTCTAATCCATTGCAATTTCCCTTTCAGGAAATATATAAAGAGTACGCATAATTCAGCGCTCAGAAGCTTTGTCTCAAGGGTTCAGCATGCAACATCAGAACATGGTCTGGCAAGACATCAGAAGATGGTCGAAGCAGAATCAGAACATGGGTCTATGGAAGCATCAGAAGAACAAGAGAACAGAAGCACTGAAGTTCTGATGGTATCACGCTCAGAAGCACTTCAAGGTCAGAAGATCAGAAGATGCTATGCACCAAGCTGTTTGACTCTGATGATATTCAAACGTTGTATTCACAAACATCAGATCAGAAGGAAGTACAAGTGGCAAGCTACGCTGACTGACAAAAGGAACGTTAAAAGCTATTCTAGGCTACGTCAGTAGACACAGCGTGAACAAGGCTCGAGGTAGTTGACAAAAGCGTATAACATTAAATGCGATGCTGTACGGAACACGCAAAGCATTAAATGCACTCAACGGTCATCTTCTCCAACGCCTATAAATATGAAGTTCTGATGAGAAGCAAGGTTAATGATTTTAACGATTCCGCACCAAAACAACTCAAATTAACTTGCTGAAACTCTGTTCAAATCAAAACTCAGAATCTTCATCTTCATCAAAGCTCACTACATTGCTTTTGTAATATATTAGTGAGATTAAGCTTAAACGATTAAGAGAAATATCACAGTTGTGATTATCGCTTTTAAGAAGCATTTGTAAACTCTTAGAATTGATTATATTAAGTTGTAAGGAACTAGAGTGATCGTGTGGATCAGAATACTCTAGGAAAAGTCTTAGGAGTAAACTAAGCAGTTGTAACTAGAGTGATCGTGTGGATCAGTAGACTCTAGAAAAGTCTTAGAGGGTATCTAAGCAGTGTTCCTGGAGTGATCAGTGTGTGATCAGAAGACTCTGGAAGACTTAGTTGCTGACTAAGTGGAAAACCATTGTAATCCGTGCGATTAGTGGATTAAATCCTCAGTTGAGGTAAATCATCTCTGCGGGGGTGGACTGGAGTAGTTTAGTTAACAACGAACCAGGATAAAAATAACTGTGCAATTTATTTTTTATCTGTTAAGTTTTTTAAAGCTACACTTATTCAAACCCCCCCTTTCTAAGTGTTTTTCTATCCTTCAATCTAGACACTTTTGGTTGTACTCAGTACCAGATATAAAATGTCGAATAATACCATTCTATACGCATATTATTCGGGGTATTACACTTTGAATAATAAATATAAAGTGATAATTCTTATCTTCACTTGTCACAATTACGTTTTGAAAGTATCACCAATTCTCTCTGTAGTAAATATAACTTTCCATGTAATCTATTATTATATGAACTATCCCATATTTGCTTGTCATAAAAATTTATATTAAGAGGAATGAGGGGATCAAAATACATGGACTACCAATGCGGTAAATAAAAAAGACATATACCATAAGAGTTGATTGCTTTGAAAAGGAATATATCTCTGGAAATAAATGTACTCGAGGAGTCTTACATAGATTTATTTTAAGAAAGTGAGCTAACGATAGAAGCCATTTGGATTAGAAGATGATTATACCTTTCGAGAGGTAATTTTGGGAAACGGGTTGTCTAAAACTCACTAGATTTTTGAAAGAGAAGGGACAACTTGAGAACTCTACAACTAAATTGAATTTAAATTGTTTAGAATAGATGAATCCATCTTAACTAATTAGATTTAAGAATTTACAGTTTCTTTTACTCTTAGTGTATAAAAAAAAAAGTCCATATAGTTCACCAAACATAAGATGTAAGTTTATTTTATATACAACTATATTTATTAAAAAGAGTAAAGGAGTTAGTTTTAATATATTTTACTATATTTAACTAATTGTAATATATTTTTCCAAAAGTATAAGGAAATGCCCCATCTGGTGATTGAAATTGAAAATTTCAAAATATTTTTTTATATATCGTTTATCAATCTATATATATTATGATTTTTCCAAAATTATTTTATTACTAGCAACAAAATTTGTTGTTGATACAACTCTTTCTTAAATATAGGAAAATAATTAAAAAAAACAAATCAAATTTGAACCACTAAAACTAGTTGTTGTTGTTGGAATAAGAAGGTTTTCCCAACAATAGTGTGATTGTTGAGAAATTAAGTAATTTATTACTAATACTTAATAATTTTTTGCCAAGTACATAACAAATAGTTCTATTTTAAAGTAATAGTTTTATTTTCAAAACAATAATTAAGTTATTGAGTAAATATTACTTGTTATAGACATTCAAATTGATGTTTGCAATTAGCATGCCGTTCAAACAAAAAAACTGTTGCTCATATATATAATTTATATTTTCTCATTATGTTTTCCTAATACATTTTGTGTGTTTGTGTGTATCAACATTGTAGTCTTTAATATTTTAGCGATGGCAAATTTGCTAAACATGTTCTTTTCAATAATGCTTATCGAAGTATCTCTTTTAGCATTGTTGATTGGAAATTCCAAAGCAACTCATCGCTTTATTGATATTAAGGATCATATTGATCACCAAGTTTCCTTACAAACGAGGAGTGTTCATCGCATTGCAAGATTGAGTCCAGAAGGACCTAATCCACACCACGACAATTCCTTACAGCCAAAAAGTGATCATCACATTGCAAAATTGAGTCCAGGAGGTCCCGATCCACATCACCATATTTCCTTACAAACGAGGAATGTTCATCACATTGCAAGATTGAGTCCAGAAGGTCCAGATCCACACCACCATGTTTCCTTACCAACGGGGAATGTTCATCACATTGAAAGATTGAGTCCAGGAGGTCCAGATTCACACCACCATGATTTCTTGCAAACTAGAAATGTTCATGAAATTGCAAGATTGAGTCCAGGAGGTCCTAATCCACACCATGACAATTCCTTAAATCCTACGAGTGTTGATCACATTGCAAAATTGAGTCCAGGAGGTCCCAATCCACATCACCATCTTTCCTTACAAACGAGGAATGTTCATCACATTGCAAGATTGAGTCCTGAAGGTTCTGATCCAAACCCCCATGTTTCCTTACAAACGGGGAATGTTCATCGCATTGAAAGATTGAGTCTAGGAGGTCCAGATTCACACCACCATGATTTCTTGGAAACTAGAAATGTTCATGGAATTGCAAGATTGAGTCCAGGAGGTCCTAATCCACACCACGACAATTCCTTACATCCAACGAGTGTCCATCTCACTGCAAAATTAAGTCTAAGAGGTCATAATCCAAACTACCCGAATTCCTTTCAACCTTAGAATAATCATTGCATTGCATGATTGAGACTAGAGAGTCCCAATTTACACCACCACCATATTTAACATTAAGTTATCGTTCACTCGATAACTTATCTTCTAATGTATTTTGTGATTTCTGAATTAAGGAGAGTGAGAGTGAGAGAATAAACTATATTCAAATAAAAGAGAGATAAATAGATTGGAGATGGTAATTGTTACTTTTAATTATATATATGTTATAGTGCGTATATTTACTTGTCACAATTATGTTTTGAATAAATCACTAAGGCTTGTCCCATAGTGAATAAAATTTACCAAGTAATTATTATTTTGTAAACTAATATGTACATAATATTTTAATTAAAGTTACTTTGAAGAGAATATTAGGGGAACGAAAAATATAGACTACACTAGTGGAATATAAATAAAACATAGACCACACAAGTTGAATGCTCTAAATTTCTTTGAAAATTAATTCATAAAAGGACTGTAACACGATGTTTATTATATGAAAGGTACATACTAAATTAAACTAGTCACTTGATAGGCCTTTATTAAATATGGTAAATTTTATATATATATTTTTTTCAAATTTATCATCTTGCCACACTTTATTCCATTTTCCATTCAATAAGATTTTTTAATCCAAATATTATTTAAAAATATTCAGCTAGTTATCTAC
The DNA here is from genome assembly GCF_029867415.1 of Vicia villosa. Taxonomy (NCBI): domain Eukaryota; kingdom Viridiplantae; phylum Streptophyta; class Magnoliopsida; order Fabales; family Fabaceae; genus Vicia; species Vicia villosa. Next base: position 167,495,668 of record NC_081181.1, read on the forward strand.
CTTGAAATGAAATTTATGAATTTATTCCACGTCATATAATTTTTTTTGACTTAAATACTATGATTTTAAATATTCAATATGTAGCAATCCAAACAAGATAAGTCTATAATTATCCCCTTCAGACGGTTAATACGGGTATTGAAACATAGTACAATAGGATACACATTACACGAGTACAAATTTTCGCATACTTAAACATATAGTAAGTCGCATATTTAGGCAATATCACCTCATTCGAGAGATAATAGATATATGAGATGTGAAGATATTCAGAGTATGATGGCCATACTAGATCTATGGGTATTAGGTGTATGCCTGATGGGATCTAGTGCTAGTGGGAGATTGGCGGTGAAAGCCCTATCTGCCAATAATTTTTGTACTTGTATCAAATCATATATTAATAATAAAAGACATTTCTTTATTATGTTTGTTTTTCCAAAATAATAAAGTCCCTAGAATAGCTATTCTGTTTAATGAAATGTTAAGTGCAACATAATCATGAGATCCCATGAAACATAAGGACAATATTCTCAAATTATCTCTAGTCGTGCTTTACTGTGAAGTGGGAAAACATTAAATCATTGAGACTATTGTATGGATAGACTGACGATCAGATCTCATGGATTATGGATAAAGAGCAATCAAGTCTTCATGAATTGATTGTTGATTTTTATGAATGCGTGCGAAATTATGATACATCTGCTGTGTGATATGTTGTCAGTGTTCACTTTATGTTAGTACATGACTTAAATGGATTCAGATTTGAGAAAACATGAAAAACTAGGAAATTTTTGAGTTTTAACCGACCTATAACTGGTTACTCTCTGCCAGTAAGCGGTTACCACCCTTGGTGGATTTAATTTGAAATTCATATAGGCTAACTGATTAAGATAGTTAAATCATGACTCATGATGATGCTTTGATAATTTTTTAGTAAGTTAAAAAAAGATAATACATTTGGTGAGAAAACCCTAGGGTGATATAAATCCCATCGTATTGAGTTATTCGGAAACACAACCATACTCCTAGTTGGTATGTGTTCTGAATGTTAGGTTTCAATGGAAACCAACCATGTACAATTTTGGGGGATATCGAGGCTCTTTATGGATGCCTAAGATTTTGTTACCAGTAATGGGAGTATGGTCCATATGAAGGTTGTAGTCTCTGAGCGGTGTCCGGAATTATGTGAAAAGTGTTGGTGGGAGAAAGACATTATTTGTGTACTAGGGAGTCTGTGATCTGTGTCCAAACTTATGTGAAGAGTTGTGGCCCAAGAAAGATGTCCCACGTAACTATCCATATCCAGAGGTAGACATGGGTCGTTTGACCCGAGTGTTGATATTCACACACCATATGAGATCAATTGGATCTCGATCCACGTTCTTTTATGATTGTAGAACATGGAAGGTTGAGAAAGAAACATTATTAATAGAGTAGAACATGAGAGCACCATGGCCAAGAAGACATACGGTGTAGTTAGAATTGCAATGAAATAGTTATATCTCACCCTATGTTTAATATTTGTGGTAATTAGGTGAATTACTGATGAAAAGGAAAGATGACATGAAGGATTTAAAGATCTTGTTATCTATTTTTTTGTTTTGTTTTTGCTGTCTAGCCTATTCTAGTATTTTATTCCATGATTTATGTTGTATATGTACTATGATTGTATCTTTTATCATACATGTATTGGATGTCATCTAGACACTTTTGGTTGTACTCAGTACCAGATATAAAATGTCGAATAATACCATTCTATACGCATATTATTCGGGGTATTACACTTTGAATAATAAATATAAAGTGATAATTCTTATATTCACTTGTCACAATTACGTTTTGAAAGTATCACCAATTCTCTCTGTAGTAAATATAACTTTCCATGTAATCTATTATTATATGAACTATCCCATATTTGCTTGTCATAAAAATTTATATTAAGAGGAATGAGGGGATCAAAATACATGGACTACCAATGCGGTAAATAAAAAAGACATATACCATAAGAGTTGATTGCTTTGAAAAGGAATATATCTCTGGAAATAAATGTACTCGAGGAGTCTTACATAGATTTATTTTAAGACAGTGAGCTAACGATAGAGGCCATTTGGATTAGAAGATGATTATACCTTTCGAGAGGTAATTTTGGGAAACGGGTTGTCTACAACTCACTAGATTTTTGAATGAGAAGGGGCAACTTGAGAACTCTACAACTAAATTGAATTTAAATTGTTTAGAATAGATGAATCCATCTTAACTAATTAGGTTTTAGAGTTTAAAGTTTCTTTTGCACTTAGTGCCAAAAAAATTAGTCCATATAGTTCACCAAACATAAGATGTAAGTTTATTTTATATACAACTATATTTATTAAAAAGAGTAAAGGAGTTAGTTTTAATATATTTTACTATATTTAACTAATTGTAATATATTTTTCCAAAAGTATAAGGAAATGCCCCATCTGGTGATTGAAATTGAAAATTTCAAAATATTTTTTTATATATCGTTTATCAATCTATATATATTATGATTTTTCCAAAATTATTTTATTACCAGCAACAAAATTTGTTGTTGATACAACTCTTTCTTAAATATAGTAAAATAATTAAAAAAAACAAATCAAATTTCAACCACTAAAACTAGTTGTTGTTGTTGGAATAAGAAGGTTTTCCCAACAATAGTGTGATTGTTGAGAAATTAAGTAATTTATTACTAATACTTAATAATTTTTTGCCAAGTACATAACAAATAGTTCTATTTTAAAGTAATAGTTTTATTTTCAAAACAATAATTAAGTTATTGAGTAAATATTACTTGTTATAGACATTCAAATTGATGTTTGCAATTAGCATGCCGTTCAAACAAAAAAACTGTTGCTCATATATATAATTTATATTTTCTCATTATGTTTTCCAAATACATTTTGTGTGTTTGTGTGTATCAACATTGTAGTCTTTAATATTTTAGCGATGGCAAATTTGCTAAACATGTTCTTCTCAATAATGCTTATCGAAGTATCTCTTTTAGCATTGTTGATTGGAAATTCCAAAGCAACTCATCGCTTTATTGATATTAAGGATCATATTGATCACCAAGTTTCCTTACAAACGAGGAGTGTTCATGGCATTGCAAGATTGAGTCCAGAAGGACCTAATCCACACCACGACAATTCCTTACAGCCAAAAAGTGATCATCACATTGCAAAATTGAGTCCAGGAGGTCCCGATCCACATCACCATCTTTCCTTACAAACGAGGAATGTTCATCACATTGCAAGATTGAGTCCAGAAGGTCCAGATCCACACCACCATGTTTCCTTACCAACGGGGAATGTTCATCACATTGAAAGATTGAGTCCAGGAGGTCCAGATTCACACCACCATGATTTCTTGCAAACTAGAAATGTTCATGAAATTGCAAGATTGAGTCCAGGAGGTCCTAATCCACACCATGACAATTCCTTAAATCCTACGAGTGTCGATCTCATTGCAAAATTGAGTCCAGGAGGTCCCGATCCACATCACCATCTTTCCTTACAAACGAGGAATGTTCATCACATTGCAAGATTGAGTCCTGATGGTCCAGATCCACACCACCATGTTTCCTTACAAACGGGGAATGTTCATCGCATTGAAAGATTGAGTCTAGGAGGTCCAGATTCACACCACCATGATTTCTTGGAAACTAGAAATGTTCATGGAATTGCAAGATTGAGTCCAGGAGGTCCTAATCCACACCACGACAATTCCTTACATCCAACGAGTGTCCATCTCACTGCAAAATTAAGTCTAAGAGGTCATAATCCAAACTACCCGAATTCCTTTCAACCTTAGAATAATCATTGCATTGCATGATTGAGACTAGAGAGTCCCAATTTACACCACCACCATATTTAACATTAAGTTATCGTTCACTCGATAACTTATCTTCTAATGTATTTTGTGATTTCTGAATTAAGGAGAGTGAGAGTGAGAGTGAGAGAATAAACTATATTCAAATAAAAGAGAGATAAATAGATTGGAGATGGTAATTGTTACTTTTAATTATATATATGTTATAGTGCGTATATTTACTTGTCACAATTATGTTTTGAATAAATCACTAAGGCTTGTCCCATAGTGAATAAAATTTACCAAGTAATTATTATTTTGTAAACTAATATGTACATAATATTTTAATTAAAGTTACTTTGAAGAGAATATTAGGGGAACGAAAAATATAGACTACACTAGTGGAATATAAATAAAACATAGACCACACAAGTTGAATGCTCTAAATTTCTTTGAAAATTAATTCATAAAAGGACTGTAACACGATGTTTATTATATGAAAGGTACATACTAAATTAAACTAGTCACTTGATAGGCCTTTATTAAATATGGTAAATTTTATATATATATATTTTTTCAAATTTATCATCTTGCCACACTTTATTCCATTTTCCATTCAATAAGATTTTTTAATCCAAATATTATTTAAAAATATTCAGCTAGTTATCTACCTTGAAATGAAATTTATGAATTTATTCCACGTCATATAATTTTTTTTGACTTAAATACTATGATTTTAAATATTCAATATGTAGCAATCCAAACAAGATAAGTCTATAATTATCCCCTTCAGACGGTTAATACGGGTATTGAAACATAGTACAATAGTATACACATTACACGAGTACAAATTTTCGCATACTTAAACATATAGTAAGTCGCATATTTAGGCAATATCACCTCATTCGAGAGATAATAGATATATGAGATGTGAAGATATTCAGAGTATGATGGCCATACTAGATCTATGGGTATTAGGTGTATGCCTGATGGGATCTAGTGCTAGTGGGAGACTGGCGGTGAAAGCCCTATCTGCCAATAATTTTTGTACTTGTATCAAATCATATATTAATAATAAAAGACATTTCTTTATTATGTTTGTTTTTCCAAAATAATAAAGTCCCTAGAATAGCTATTCTGTTTAATGAAATGTTAAGTGCAACATAATCATGAGATCCCATGAAACATAAGGACAATATTCTCAAATTATCTCTAGTCGTGCTTTACTGTGAAGTGGGAAAACATTAAATCATTGAGACTATTGTATGGATAGACTGACGATCAGATCTCATGGATTATGGATAAAGAGCAATCAAGTCTTCATGAATTGATTGTTGATTTTTATGAATGCGTGCGAAATTATGATACATCTGCTGTGTGATATGTTGTCAGTGTTCACTTTATGTTAGTACATGACTTAAATGGATTCAGATTTGAGAAAACATGAAAAACTAGGAAATTTTTGAGTTTTAACCGACCTATAACTGGTTACTCTCTGCCAGTAAGCGGTTACCACCCTTGGTGGATTTAATTTGAAATTCATATAGGCTAACTGATTAAGATAGTTAAATCATGACTCATGATGATGCTTTGATAATTTTTTAGTAAGTTAAAAAAAGATAATACATTTGGTGAGAAAACCCTAGGGTGATATAAATCCCATCGTATTGAGTTATTCGGAAACACAACCATACTCCTAGTTGGTATGTGTTCTGAATGTTAGGTTTCAATGGAAACCAACCATGTACAATTTTGGGGGATATCGAGGTTCTTTATGGATGCATAAGATTTTGTTACCAATAATGGGAGTATGGTCCATATGAAGGTTGTAGTCTCTGAGCGGTGTCCGGAATTATGTGAAAAGTGTTGGTGGGAGAAAGACATTATTTGTGTACTAGGGAGTCTGTGATCTGTGTCCAAACTTATGTGAAGAGTTGTGGCCCAAGAAAGATGTCCCACGTAACTATCCATATCCAGAGGTAGACATGGGTCGTTTGACCCGAGTGTTGATATTCACACACCATATGAGATCAATTGGATCTCGATCCACGTTCTTTTATGATTGTAGAACATGGAAGGTTGAGAAAGAAACATTATTAATAGAGTAGAACATGAGAGCACCATGGCCAAGAAGACATACGGTGTAGTTAGAACTGCACTGAAATAGTTATATCTCACCCTATGTTTAATATTTGTGGTAAATAGGTGAATTACTGATGAAAAGGAAAGATAACATGAAGGATTTAAAGATCTTGTTATCTATTTTTTTGTTTTGTTTTTGCTGTCTAGCCTATTCTAGTATTTTATTCCATGATTTATGTTGTATATGTACTATGATTGTATCTTTTATCATACATGTATTGGATGTCATCTAGACACTTTTGGTTGTACTCAGTACCAGATATAAAATGTCGAATAATACCATTCTATACGCATATTATTCGGGGTATTACACTTTGAATAATAAATATAAAGTGATAATTCTTATATTCACTTGTCACAATTACGTTTTGAAAGTATCACCAATTCTCTCTGTAGTAAATATAACTTTCCATGTAATCTATTATTATATGAACTATCCCATATTTGCTTGTCATAAAAATTTATATTAAGAGGAATGAGGGGATCAAAATACATGGACTACCAATGCGGTAAATAAAAAAGACATATACCATAAGAGTTGATTGCTTTGAAAAGGAATATATCTCTGGAAATAAATGTACTCGAGGAGTCTTTCATAGATTTATTTTAAGAAAGTGAGCTAACGATAGAGGCCATTTGGATTAGAAGATGATTATACCTTTCGAGAGGTAATTTTGGGAAACGGGTTGTCTACAACTCACTAGATTTTTGAATGAGAAGGGGCAACTTGAGAACTCTACAACTAAATTGAATTTAAATTGTTTAGAATAGATGAATCCATCTTAACTAATTAGGTTTTAGAGTTTAAAGTTTCTTTTGCACTTAGTGCCAAAAAAATTAGTCCATATAGTTCACCAAACATAAGATGTAAGTTTATTTTATATACAACTATATTTATTAAAAAGAGTAAAGGAGTTAGTTTTAATATATTTTACTATATTTAACTAATTGTAATATATTTTTCCAAAAGTATAAGGAAATGCCCCATCTGGTGATTGAAATTGAAAATTTCAAAATATTTTTTTATATATCGTTTATCAATCTATATATATTATGATTTTTCCAAAATTATTTTATTACCAGCAACAAAATTTGTTGTTGATACAACTCTTTCTTAAATATAGTAAAATAATTAAAAAAAACAAATCAAATTTCAACCACTAAAACTAGTTGTTGTTGTTGGAATAAGAAGGTTTTCCCAACAATAGTGTGATTGTTGAGAAATTAAGTAATTTATTACTAATACTTAATAATTTTTTGCCAAGTACATAACAAATAGTTCTATTTTAAAGTAATAGTTTTATTTTCAAAACAATAATTAAGTTATTGAGTAAATATTACTTGTTATAGACATTCAAATTGATGTTTGCAATTAGCATGCCGTTCAAACAAAAAAACTGTTGCTCATATATATAATTTATATTTTCTCATTATGTTTTCCAAATACATTTTGTGTGTTTGTGTGTATCAACATTGTAGTCTTTAATATTTTAGCGATGGCAAATTTGCTAAACATGTTCTTCTCAATAATGCTTATCGAAGTATCTCTTTTAGCATTGTTGATTGGAAATTCCAAAGCAACTCATCGCTTTATTGATATTAAGGATCATATTGATCACCAAGTTTCCTTACAAACGAGGAGTGTTCATGGCATTGCAAGATTGAGTCCAGAAGGACCTAATCCACACCACGACAATTCCTTACAGCCAAAAAGTGATCATCACATTGCAAAATTGAGTCCAGGAGGTCCCGATCCACATCACCATCTTTCCTTACAAACGAGGAATGTTCATCACATTGCAAGATTGAGTCCAGAAGGTCCAGATCCACACCACCATGTTTCCTTACCAACGGGGAATGTTCATCACATTGAAAGATTGAGTCCAGGAGGTCCAGATTCACACCACCATGATTTCTTGCAAACTAGAAATGTTCATGAAATTGCAAGATTGAGTCCAGGAGGTCCTAATCCACACCATGACAATTCCTTAAATCCTACGAGTGTCGATCTCATTGCAAAATTGAGTCCAGGAGGTCCCGATCCACATCACCATCTTTCCTTACAAACGAGGAATGTTCATCACATTGCAAGATTGAGTCCTGATGGTCCAGATCCACACCACCATGTTTCCTTACAAACGGGGAATGTTCATCGCATTGAAAGATTGAGTCTAGGAGGTCCAGATTCACACCACCATGATTTCTTGGAAACTAGAAATGTTCATGGAATTGCAAGATTGAGTCCAGGAGGTCCTAATCCACACCACGACAATTCCTTACATCCAACGAGTGTCCATCTCACTGCAAAATTAAGTCTAAGAGGTCATAATCCAAACTACCCGAATTCCTTTCAACCTTAGAATAATCATTGCATTGCATGATTGAGACTAGAGAGTCCCAATTTACACCACCACCATATTTAACATTAAGTTATCGTTCACTCGATAACTTATCTTCTAATGTATTTTGTGATTTCTGAATTAAGGAGAGTGAGAGTGAGAGTGAGAGAATAAACTATATTCAAATAAAAGAGAGATAAATAGATTGGAGATGGTAATTGTTACTTTTAATTATATTTATGTTATAGTGCGTATATTTACTTGTCACAATTATGTTTTGAATAAATCACTAAGGCTTGTCCCATAGTGAATAAAATTTACCAAGTAATTATTATTTTGTAAACTAATATGTACATAATATTTTAATTAAAGTTACTTTGAAGAGAATATTAGGGGAACGAAAAATATAGACTACACTAGTGGAATATAAATAAAACATAGACCACACAAGTTGAATGCTCTAAATTTCTTTGAAAATTAATTCATAAAAGGACTGTAACACGATGTTTATTATATGAAAGGTACATACTAAATTAAACTAGTCACTTGATAGGCCTTTATTAAATATGGTAAATTTTATATATATATATATTTTCAAATTTATCATCTTGCCACACTTTATTCCATTTTCCATTCAATAAGATTTTTTAATCCAAATATTATTTAAAAATATTCAGCTAGTTATCTACCTTGAAATGAAATTTATGAATTTATTCCACGTCATATAATTTTTTTTCACTTAAATACTATGATTTTAAATATTCAATATGTAGCAATCCAAACAAGATAAGTCTATAATTATCCCCTTCAGACGGTTAATACGGGTATTGAAACATAGTACAATAGTATACACATTACACGAGTACAAATTTTCGCATACTTAAACATATAGTAAGTCGCATATTTAGGCAATATCACCTCATTCGAGAGATAATAGATATATGAGATGTGAAGATATTCAGAGTATGATGGCCATACTAGATCTATGGGTATTAGGTGTATGCCTGATGGGATCTAGTGCTAGTGGGAGATTGGCGGTGAAAGCCCTATCTGCCAATAATTTTTGTACTTGTATCAAATCATATATTAATAATAAAAGACATTTCTTTATTATGTTTGTTTTTCCAAAATAATAAAGTCCCTAGAATAGCTATTCTGTTTAATGAAATGTTAAGTGCAACATAATCATGAGATCCCATGAAACATAAGGACAATATTCTCAAATTATCTCTAGTCGTGCTTTACTGTGAAGTGGGAAAACATTAAATCATTGAGACTATTGTATGGATAGACTGACGATCAGATCTCATGGATTATGGATAAAGAGCAATCAAGTCTTCATGAATTGATTGTTGATTTTTATGAATGCGTGCGAAATTATGATACATCTGCTGTGTGATATGTTGTCAGTGTTCACTTTATGTTAGTACATGACTTAAATGGATTCAGATTTGAGAAAACATGAAAAACTAGGAAATTTTTGAGTTTTAACCGACCTATAACTGGTTACTCTCTGCTAGTAAGCGGTTACCACCCTTGGTGGATTTAATTTGAAATTCATATATGCTAACTGATTAAGATAGTTAAATCATGACTCATGATGATGCTTTGATAATTTTTTAGTAAGTTAAAAAAAGATAATACATTTGGTGAGAAAACCCTAGGGTGATATAAATCCCATCGTATTGAGTTATTCGGAAACACAACCATACTCCTAGTTGGTATGTGTTCTGAATGTTAGGTTTCAATGGAAACCAACCATGTACAATTTTGGGGGATATCGAGGTTCTTTATGGATGCCTAAGATTTTGTTACCAATAATGGGAGTATGGTCCATATGAAGGTTGTAGTCTCTGAGCGGTGTCCGGAATTATGTGAAAAGTGTTGGTGGGAGAAAGACATTATTTGTGTACTAGGGAGTCTGTGATCTGTGTCCAAACTTATGTGAAGAGTTGTGGCCCAAGAAAGATTTCCCACGTAACTATCCATATCCAGAGGTAGACATGGGTCGTTTGACCCGAGTGTTGATATTCACACACCATATGAGATCAATTGGATCTCGATCCACGTTCTTTTATGATTGTAGAACATGGAAGGTTGAGAAAGAAACATTATTAATAGAGTAGAACATGAGAGCACCATGACCAAGAAGACATACGGTGTAGTTAGAACTGCACTGAAATAGTTATATCTCACCCTATGTTTAATATTTGTGGTAATTAGGTGAATTACTGATGAAAAGGAAAGATGACATGAAGGATTTAAAGATCTTGTTATCTATTTTTTTGGTTTTGTTTTTGCTGTCTAGCCTATTCTAGTATTTTATTCCATGATTTATGTTGTATATGTACTATGATTGTATCTTTTATCATACATGTATTGGATGTCATCTAGACACTTTTGATTGTACTCAGTACCAGATATAAAATGTCGAATAATACCATTCTATACGCATATTATTCGGGGTATTACACTTTGAATAATAAATATAAAGTGATAATTCTTATATTCACTTGTCACAATTACGTTTTGAAAGTATCACCAATTCTCTCTGTAGTAAATATAACTTTCCATGTAATCTATTATTATATGAACTATCCCATATTTGCTTGTCATAAAAATTTATATTAAGAGGAATGAGGGGATCAAAATACATGGACTACCAATGCGGTAAATAAAAAAGACATATACCATAAGAGTTGATTGCTTTGAAAAGGAATATATCTCTGGAAATAAATGTACTCGAGGAGTCTTACATAGATTTATTTTAAGAAAGTGAGCTAACGATAGAAGCCATTTGGATTAGAAGATGATTATACCTTTCGAGAGGTAATTTTGGGAAACGGGTTGTCTACAACTCACTAGATTTTTGAATGAGAAGGGGCAACTTGAGAACTCTACAACTAAATTGAATTTAAATTGTTTAGAATAGATGAATCCATCTTAACTAATTAGGTCTTAGAGTTTAAAGTTTCTTTTGCACTTAGTGCCAAGAAAATTAGTCCATATAGTTCACCAAACATAAGATGTAAGTTTATTTTATATACAACTATATTTATTAAAAAGAGTAAAGGAGTTAGTTTTAATATATTTTACTATATTTAACTAATTGTAATATATTTTTCCAAAAGTATAAGGAAATGCGATAAAATAAGTATTCAATAAGTATCCAAGATATATTAATAACTACCCATCTGGTGATTGAAATTGAAAATTTCAAAATATTTTTTTATATATTGTTTATCAATCTATATATATTATAATTTTTCCAAAATTATTTTATTACCAGCAACAAAATTTGTTGTTGATACAACTGTTTCTTAAATATAGTAAAATAATTAAAAAAAACAAATCAAATTTCAACCACTAAAACTAGTTGTTGTTGTTGTTGTTGTTGGAATAAGAAGGTTTTCCCAACAATAGTGTGATTGTTGAGAAATTAAGTAATTTATTACTCATACTTACATAAGTTTTTATTTCCAAATACATAACAGATAGTTCTATTTTAATTTAATAATTTTATTTTCAAAACAGTATTTAATTTTATTTCCAAATTAATATTTTTTATTAGCATGGCGTTCAGACAAAAAAACTGTTGCTCATATATGTATATAATTTATATTTTCTCATTATGTTTTCCTAATACATTTTGTGTGCGTGTGTGTATTAACATTGAAAGATTGAGTCCAGGAGGTCCAGATTCACACCACCATGATTTCTTGCAAACTAGAAATGTTCATGAAATTGCAAGATTAAGTGCAGTCTCTGAGCGGTGTCCGAACTTATGTGAAGAGTTGTGGCCCAAGAAAGATGTCCCACGTAACTATCCATATCCAAAGATAGAGACATGGGTCGTTTGACCCGAGTGTTGATATTCACACACCATATGAGAGCAATTGGATCTCGATCCACGTTCTTGTATGATTGTAGAATATGGAAGGTTGAGAAAGAAACATTATTAGTAGAGTATAACATGAGAGCACCATGACCAAGCAGACATATGGTGTAGTCAGAACTGCACTGAAATATTTATATCTCACCATATGTTTCATATTTGTGGTAATTAGGTGCAATACTATTGAAAAGGAAAGATGACATGAAGGATTTAAAGATCTTGTTATCTATTTTCTTTTTGTTTTTGCTGTGTAGCCTATTCTAGTATTTTATTCCAACATTTATGGTGTATATGTACTATGATTGTATCTTTTATCATACATGTATTGGATGTCATCTAGACTCTTTTGGTTGTACTCAGTACCAGATATAAAATGTCGAATGATACCATTCTATACGCATATTATTCGGGGTATTACACTTTGAATAATAAATATAATGTGATAATTCTTATATTCACTTGTCACAATTACGTTTTGAAAGTATCACCAATTCTCTCTATAGTAAATATAACTTTCCATGTAGCCTATTATTATATGAACTATCCCATATTTGTTTGTCATAAAAATTTATTTTAAGAGGAATGAGGGGATCAAAATACATGGACTATACCTATGTGGTAAATAAAAAACACATATACCATAAGAGTCGATAGCTTTGAAAAGGAATATATCTCTGGGAATAAATGTACTCGAGGAGTGTTACATAAGATTTATTTTAAGAAAGTGAGCTAACGATAGAAGCCATTTGGATTAGAAGATGATTATAACTTTCGAGAGGAAATTTTGGGAAACGGGTTGTCTAAAACTCACTAGATTTTTGAAAGAGAAGGGACAACTTGAGAACTCTACAACTAAATTGAATTTAAATTGTTTAGAATAGATGAATCCATCTTAACTAATTAGATTTAAGAATTTACAGTTTCTTTTACTCTTAGTGTATAAAAAAAAAAGTCCATATAGTTCACCAAACATAAGATGTAAGTTTAATTTATATACAACTATATTTATTAAAAAGAGTAAAGGAGTTAGTTTTAATATATTTTACTATATTTAATTAATTGTAATATATTTTTCCAAAAGTATAAGGAAATGCCCAATCTGGTGATTGAAATTGAAAATTTCAAAATATTTTTTTATATATCGTTTATCAATCTATATAAATTATGATTTTTCCAAAATTATTTTATTACCAGCAACAAAATTTGTTGTTGATAACACTCTTTCTTAAATATAGTAAAATAATTAAAAAAAACAAATCAAATTTCAACCACTAAAACTAGTTGTTGTTGTTGGAATAAGAAGGTTTTCTCAACAATAGTGTGATTGTTGAGAAATTAAGTAATTTATTACTCATACTTAATAATTTTTTGCCAAATACATAACAAATAGTTCTATTTTAAAGTAATAGTTTTATTTTCAAAACAATAATTAAGTTGTTGAGTAAAAATTACTTGTTATAGACATTCAAATTAATGTTTGCAATTAGCATGCCGTTCAAATAAAAAACTGTTGCTCATATATATATATATAATTTATATTTTCTCATTATGTTTTCCTAATACATTTTGTGTGTTTGTGTGTATCAACATTGTAGTCTTTAATATTTTAGCGATGGCAAATTTGCTAAACATGTTCTTTTCAATAATGCTTATCGAAGTATCTCTTTTAGCATTGTTGATTGGAAATTCCAAAGCAACTCATCGCTTTAATGATATTAAGGATCATATTGATCACCAAGTTTCCTTACAAACGAGGAGTGTTCATCGCATTGCAAGATTGAGTCCAGAAGGACCTAATCCACACCACGACAATTCCTTACATCCAAAAAGTGATCATCACATTGCAAAATTGAGTCCAGGAGGTCCCGATCCACATCACCATCTTTCCTTACAAACGAGGAATGTTCATCACATTGCAAGATTGAGTCCAGAAGGTCCAGATCCACACCACCATGTTTCCTTACCAACGGGAAATGTTCATCACATTGAAAGATTGAGTCCAGGAGGTCCAGATTCACACCACCATGATTTCTTGCAAACTAGAAATGTTCATGAAATTGCAAGATTGAGTCCGGGAGGTCCTAATCCACACCATGACAATTCCTTAAATCCAACGAGTGTCGATCACATTGCAAAATTGAGTCCAGGAGGTCCCGATCCACATCACCATCTTTCCTTACAAACGAGGAATGTTCATCACATTGCAAGATTGAGTCCAGAAGGTCCAGATCCACACCACCATGTTTCCTTACAAACGGGGAATGTTCATCGCATTGAAAGATTGAGTCCAGCAGGTCCAGATCCCACCACCATGATTTCTTGAAAACTAGAAATGTTCATGGAATTGCAAGATTGAGTCCAGGAGGTCCTAATCCACACCACGACAATTCCTTACATCCAACGAGTGTCCATCTCACTGCAAAATTAAGTCTAAGAGGTCATAATCCAAACTACCCGAATTCCTTTCAACCTTAGAATAATCATTGCATTGCATGATTGAGACTAGAGAGTCCCAATTTACACCACCACCATATTTAACATTAA